>NC_141086.1:48477545-48529957 GCF_041138505.1 Cibotium barometz | reverse complement strand
GGGGTCATCAGCATGGTCACTTGTGGTCCTTGAGTCACTACCTTGAACCACTTCACATCAAAAATGAACATAGAAAACTTTCTGAACCCAACCTTGATAATGTCTTGTATCATTCCATAGTAATCAAGCATGCCAACTTCACTACTTAGATCACATCCACTTGAACGACTTTCTTGCATGAAATTTTCATTTGACACTTAAATCAAATGTTATCTTATCTATTCTCTCCACTCGAAAGTGACCGTGGGACCAAAGTGCACCAAATTTGTGATACTGTAAGCAAACAAAGATCATGAAACTATATCAAGAACAAAAACTTATACAAGACTATGTCTTATGGTTTCTTGTGTACATATAAAAACTCATTTACATGGTAATCATAGCCATATGCAAGCTTCTCCTCCTCGTCGCTTATAATCTCGCAACTCTATTTTACTTATTGTATTGTTTTCTGAAGCCATCTACTAGAAGGAAATTCTGGAAGTTGAGCAAGTGAATCTGGGTATGGCAATGCTCTAGTTGTTTGATTCCTCGGGGGGTGCACTACTAGAAAACCCTAGGTATCATGTGCGTTCAAGAGGTATTTTAAAAACCCCTTAACTAAAATTTTCCCTCCAATAAAACAACCCCTCTTTACCTATGAACTAAATGATTTTTTTCTAAAAGTGAATTAAAAAATCCCTCTTGTTAATGTAATTGTGTTAATTTTTCTCAATGTATCTAATTAAAAAACCCCTCCTGTTGAAATCACATGGTACATTAACATTTTTTGAGTTGAACCCCCTGAGTTTGACTCTTTCTAAAATTCAAAATATCTTGGTCTCTTTCTGTCTTGCTAGGTTATACCTCTCGATCCATTTCTCCATAGCACTTGAGTTGAGGATGCAAAATTTATTAATCTTCTCTCGCAATGCCATATCCATTGTTCTCTTTGAAGCCCTTGTCCTTGAGGCTGTTCCCCAATGAGCTGATCATCCGCTTTTTGTGTCCACAATCATGGCATATGTGGATTTGGCATACTAAGAAATTTTGCTATGTATACAAGAGATTCTTGAACAAGCCATCCCATTGCAATACTGCCCTTAGGGGCGAGCTTTTTGACGAACAAAACCTTTTAGTGTCTTCATAAATCTCTCGAGCAAAAACATCCATTGACTATGAACAACACCTGCTATAGCAACCTCATCAACCACATGAGCAAGTAGGTGCAATTGAGTCAAGAAACTTGTTGAAAATAATTTCTCCTCCATTGTGACTACTTTAATGGAGTTTAGACGAGCTGCTTCCAACGTATTTCTTGTAATCCCCTTCTTTGATATACACTGTACCACTGCACTAATCCTGTATATTGTTGCTCTTATGTCTTTGCTAAGGCAATCCTTAACGGCTATTGGCAACATAAACTGTAAGATTTTGTGCCACAGTCATGAGACTTCAATCCACTAATCTCTCCATCCTTTGTGAATGCTCCATTCAAGAAACACATATAACCAGTGGGAGTATAAAACTCACTAATGCACTTCTTTACACACCGCTGCTCTTCTTTGGTTAAGACCCAAGGTGCTGTAGGGAGAATCACCTTCCCATTAGGTCTTCTCCGTGCTCATAACTGTTGCATGCTATCCACCTCTTATAGATCATCCCTTTGTGCCTTGCTCTCTTTAGCACCTATGATGGTTTTCGAAAGCATATTGGCTATGTTCTTGAAAATTTGCATAGGGTCAAGAAGATGATTGACTAGAAGATCACTCCAATATGGGAGTAGATGGAAGATGGATAACTACTTCATTTCGGGGGGTGAACAACTTGGATCCACTTCCCATTCCCTCCTCCAAATCACTTGTCTTTAGCACACGAGGAGTAGAAATCTCTCTCGCAACTCATGGTTTTCGGGGAGATACTTTTTGTGGCCCTCGTAGATAACCTTCTTCAAAGATGTTGAGTACCGGGCCTTTAATCCATGCCCACATATAGGGCATGCATTATAACCAGATATTGAAAGCCCTGTCAAACATGCTAATCATTATGATGAGATATTGAAATAATAAAAAAATACTGAAATCGTGAAATTAAATTAGGTTAAGAAATCTTAGAATAATTAAATTACCAGAGAACTCTCCATAGCTTGAGAAATCATGCATGATTAACATAAGTATTCCTTGCACTGTTGTAGCCCTTTCTCCAAAATCCTTAGACGCATCATGAACTTGGATACCATCCCATAACGTCCGTAGCTTGTCAACTAATGGAGCCACGTAGACATCCATGTTCTTAACCTTGTACTTCCTTGGAACTATCAAATAAAGTAAAAGGTGCCCCTTCTTTATTGCTAACCTTGGTGACATGTTATAATTCACTAGGCAAACGGGCCTATACTCCATGATGAACTTCGTAAGCCAAATGGATTGAATCCATCCGTTGGTCCGAGATGAATATGATGAGGCTCTTCCCCAAAGTCCACCCACTTCTCTTTGATATGCCTCAATGCTGGAGAATCAGCAAGGCGGCACACGCATAACGTCATCTATGGATCTCGTGTTTTGATGCCAAGTCATTAAAGATGCAATGGATTTCATAAAAGCATGTGAAACATAGAGAGGGAAAGGGACACATACCCCATAAGTTTTGAAACACTCCTATCAGACTACCCATATATTGATTGCAAGTTCAATATAGAGAGGCAAGTTCAATATAGAGAGGCAAGTGCGAAGAACTCAAACACGTGCTTCATGGTAAAATGGTTGATGGGCAAGCCTTCATGGTAAAATGGTTGATGCACACATCGTTTGATGTCTTCTACTTCATGATCATCTACTCTGTGGCTTGTGTCGTGTAGGTAATCTATCATGTCGGCCATGTCATGTTCTAGAACTTGATCCGAGTTCGTAAAAGATTTCTCGTGTTCCAATCCCATCCAGGTTACCTATGCCCTTGCTCTTTTTCTCCACTTAGGTTGGATATCCACCGGTTCATTGTTGTCTAGGTGAACATTGAGGCCAGCAAGTAGATGTTGCAAGTGCTCTACTAGAAATATGCCCCATTTTTTGGAATGCTCGTTTGCAAATTCTTTGACATTGGGTGACTTGATACTTGCAATGACTGCATGGGCATAACATTTTCTCCTCTAAATTGACAAAACTTGAAAGGTTCATAGCACTCACAGGCTCCATGTATGTTGAATATGCATGAAAATTTGGGTTCAAATGAGGGGGAGGTGGAGCTTCTTTTATACCTCTTCATGCATGGCCTAGTCGGTATATTCTTGTTTTTTATGGAAAGGTTTTGAGCTACCAAAAATTCAAAATTTGAATGTGAACAAAAATAAAAAATGAACTTAAGTGGCCGTCAAAATAGGTATCGAAATAATCATCGATATAACCATCGAAATACACGTCAAAAATATTATCTATTAACACACATTTAGAAGCGTATTTCGATGGTTATTGTGATGGCTATTTTAATGAATATTTTGACATTGGGGATTTTTAATAGAACCATAGCATCTCACTATTAGCATTTTTGAAAACCAGTTTTTGCTTATCCTCTTCAAAAAATTGAAGGTTCTCTTCTCTCCCTTCCCTTCAAGTTTATGCAAAGAGATTGCTTATTTCATTTACCTTCCCAAGCTCTATTAATGGTTTGATTTACTTGTTTCTTTGCTTGTGTTATATGTATTTGTAGGTTTGCTATCTTTACACAATATCTTCATTTCTAGGTATGGACCGTAAACCCTTGCTGCTTTTGTTATTTTTTTCTTTTTTACTTATATACGAGAGGCCTCGAGATGGGGAGGTGGGTAGATAAAGCATACTGTATACGCTTATTTCCTTGTATAGAGTTTATGCAAGAAGCTCATGCATAGAGTTGGCATAGGCTTCTTGCAAGGTCTATGCATAGGTTTCTTGCAAGCTTGCATGAAGCTTATGCATAGAGCATGTGTAGAGGTTTCATAGGCTTCTTGCATAAGCCCTTATGGTTTAGGGTTCATGCAATAGGATTAGGGGTTAGGCTTATGCATAAGCCCTTATGCATAGCCTTTATGCATATAGGTTCATGCATAAACCCTTATGCAATAGGCTTATGCATAAGCCTTATGCATAGGCTTAGGGATAAGCCCTTATGTGTAGACTTCTTGCATTAGCCCTTATATAGATAAGCCCTTCACCTTAGGCTTCTTGCAAAGATATTTCTTATTTCTTTTGCCTTCCCAAGATTTATTAATGGTTCAATTTACTTGTTACTTTACTTATGTTGTGTGTATTTGCAGGTTTGCCTATTTTTACACAATCTCTTCACTTCTAGGTATGGACCGTAAACCCTTGCTGCTTTTGTTATTTTTAAAAAAAAACTTGTATACAAGAGGCCTCGAGATGGGGTGGTGGGTAGATAAAGCATACTGTATAGGCTTATTTTGTTTTATAAAGTTTATGTAAGAAGCTCACACATAGAGCTTGCATAGGCTTCTTCCAAGGTTTATCCATATGCTTTTTGCAAGCTTGCATGACTTATGCATAGAGCATGTATAGAGCTTGCATAAGCCCTTATGGTTTAGGGTTTATTCAATAGGCTTAGGGTTGAGGCTTATGCACAAGACTTTATGCATAGCCTTTATGCATACAAGCTTATGCAATAGGCTTATGCATAAGCCCTTATGCATAGGCTTATGGATAAGCCCTTACGCATAGGCTTCTTGTACTAGCCCTTATGCATTAACCCTTATGGATAAGCCCTTCAACATAGGTTTCTTGCATAAGCCCTTATGCTTTAGGGTCTATGCATAAGCCCTTATGCAATAGGCTTATGCATAAGCCTTATGCAAGGGCATATGGATAAGCCCCTATGCATTAGGATTAGGATGTAGGGTTTATGCATAGGCTTAGGGTTTAGGGTTTATGCAATAGACTTAGGGTTTAGGCTTATTTAATAGGCTTCTGCATAAGCCTTTATGCAATAGGCTTATGCATAAGCCTTATGCAATAGACTTATGCATAGGCTTAGGGTTTAGGGTTTATGTATGATCCCTTATGCAATAGGCTTATGCATAAGCCCTTATGCATAGGCTATGCATGCTTAGAAGTTTAAATGTGTAACTAATCACTTTTTCTCATGTTATATTTTGTAGGTCTTGCATTGTTGTCCTCTCCTTAGGCTTGACATTGTCGAGGTAAGGTCTATTATTCATGTAACCTCATGTTTATTGTGCAACCTCATGCTAGGTTTAGGGTTTAGTCTTATGCATAAAGATATGGGGCATTATTATAGGCCATGTAGAATGTTTAAGTCATGTTAGGAGTGGTTATTGGCGAGTAGGTGGTTATAGTGGAGGGGGATCCCTCTATCTTTTCATTGTCCTTCTCTTGTAAAAGAGAAGTTTCCTTTGGCTTTAATAGTGAAGAGTGTGTGGAAAGTCCTCAAAAGCTATCATCCAAAAGGGGGCATTGTCCACCGTGCGCTTGTCTAAGCAGTATTGTAGACGGTCTCAACAATGTTCTAATATCACATATTGCCTCGTTTATTAGGCTTATGCATAATCCTTATGCATAGGCTTATGCATAAGCCCTTATGCGCATAGGCTATTAATGCTTAGAAGTTTAAATGTGTAGCTAATCACTTTTTCACGTGTTATATTTTGTAGGTCTTGCATTGTTGTCCTCTCCTTCAGCTTGACAATGTCGAGGTAAGCTCTCTTATTCATGCATTCTCATGTTTAGCAACCTCATGCCGGGTTAAGGGTTTAGGCTTATGCATAGAGATATGGGGAATTATTGTAGGCCATGTAGAATGTTGTTTAAGTTAAGTTAGGAGTGGTTATCAGCAAAGAGTAGGCGGTTATAGTGGAGGGGAAGCCCTCGATCTTTTCACTATCCTTCTCTTGTAAAAGAGAAGTTTCCTTTGTCTTTAATAGTGGGGAGCATGTGGAAAGTCCTCATAATCTATCATCCAAACCAATTTTACCATTTTATGTCACAGATGAACTGCAAGAAAAGGGCTATGGCACAAGCTACTTTGGGGGAGGTGCTGGCACTTTTGCACAGCCATCACAGTGCCCACCACTACATAGGCCATGCCCTCGGACACTCTATGGCACGTCACAAAAATCTCGACCACGGCTCTCTCGGCTACTTCCAATCATTGTAAACGATATCGTTTGATGGGTTGTTGCCATGATGGTAACTCCACGGATGCTTCTTCCCCTCAGCACCGCAAGCGCCCACCCATTGCTAGTTGTGAGGGGACATCGCACCCACGCTCATCTCGCCTCTTCGACACAAATCCCTCTACCCCCAATCTGGCTTATTCCCACTACCAAAACAAGTAGTGGATGGAAATGTGGTCTTAGATGACGTTGGCGATGAGATGAAGTCTTAAATCCTTGAGTTATGCCCTGTAGCCTTTGCTCACGATTGCATGGCTACATGGCATAAACTTGATAGGGCCAAGAAGAAATGAGTCGTGAATCAAATCAAAATTGAGTTTATGCCAGCACCACCAGGTAGTCAAGAGGTTCATCCTCGATGGAGAAAAGATCACATGGTGAAAGTGATGAAGCAATGGCACAAGGACATCACACGCAAGAAGGTAAAGCCTGGGAGACAAAATCCTTGGAATTTCTCACAAGAGATTTGGGAAGAGGAGAAAGCACCATGCAAAGATTTGGAATTTATCACAAGAGATTTGGAAAGAGGAGTGTAGAAAGCACCATGAAAATCCCCAAAGGTATAAGTAGCAAGAGGAGGCCACAGTGAAGCGAATGGAGAGCATAGGGAGCTCCCACCTTGGAAGCAGTGGCTGGGATGTTTTCCACACCTATTTTGTAAGTGTTAATACACATATCACTCACGTTTTTGGCATAATGGGCATTTAATTTTTTTAAATAAGTACTAATGCTTCATGCTTCCAGCTGCAATGAGTTGTCGGTCATGCTATTGCATGGGACGTATACCCTCCTCTAGCAACTTGAGCAAGAGGGCCACAACATGAATTGGACGGATGTGGTGAATATGGTAAATCGCAACATTTTCTACACATCAATTAGTTTTTTCCTCACTTGTCATTTCTAAGTTTTTTTTCCTTGAATACTCTTATGCACGGACCAGTGCCAAACCATGAGGACAACGCTGATGATTAGGAGCTGTGTATAGGATTCGAGTCTCAGTGGCGTACTTCTTTTTGTCGGCTCTATGCCTCTTTTTGTGCACTTTCTTTTGGCCCCATTATGAGCTATGTAACTTTTGTTACTTATTAATAAAAATTTCCATTTCATGACCTTACAACAGAGAAAAGAGATGTAATTTGTAACACTGGTATACAGGTACACCCAACTACTACAGGACTACAACTGGGTTTACCATTATGAAAAAAAATTAAAACATGCATTCGTTGATATATCTATCGATATAAGCATAAAAATAAGCATCGAAATCGTGATAAAAAATAGCATCGTTAATGTCAAAATACAGGTCGCAATAATGGTCATTGTCAGCATCGAAACTGGCATCCTAATAAGCGTCAAAATAGTGGCCAAAAAAATGATTATTTTTTATGGTTATCTCGACGTTTATATCGATGTGTATATCGATTCGTATATTGACGGTTCTATATAGAGTACCATAGGTGATTAAAGATTTTTGGGAGTGCAGAAGCTTTTTGTAAATACTGTGTGTGTGCAGGTAAATGTTATAGAGCAACAAGGAAAATTTCTAACCATCTATCACAAATTTTAGTGAGAAGTTGGATAAGAACAACTTCCAAGCTTGGAAGTTTAGAATGACAAACTTCCTAAATGGAAAAGGCTATTGGGAGTTTGTTATAGCAGGTGACGAGAAGGAGCCAAAGCTTCTATATAGGGTGTGGTGGCATCTTGTCATAGATATCTCCTCCGGCCGGGTTTTTTGGGTGAGCAACGGTTGGGAGATGGGAACCTAGCCGGAAGCTTTGATGTATTGTTCATAGTCCTGGCTAAGAGGGCTGGGTGGACAAAAATATTGTGTGGTGAATTCCTTGTTGTAAATATAGGAGCCTTCTAGTGTTACTCTAAACCCCATACTCTTGATTGTTGACATTATTCCTCTCTTGCATTATAGGCATGATGTATCAGCCCACCTTACTTAACTACTTAAACTCTGCACCTTCTTGATAGGAGAAAACAACTTTCCCCTACTGGTTTTCTTTTTACCATACCCGTGAAGTTCTAGTTTTCTGATATCTCATAAGACGAATCTCCTTAAGACTTATGTAGTGGTTGAATATCTCACAAAGGTGCTCCTTGTTCACCTAGATATGAAGGAGAACCATGAGTTACAACAAACTTTTTACTACTAAATAGTAATAGTTACAAAGTGACCTACCTATGGTGCTAATCGAGAGACAAATGCAATACACAGGTCAATATTCCAGTTCTTTTCTTTCAAGTCTAGTTTTGCTTGCACATTAGGTTCTTCATGACCTGATGTAGCAATTTCACCAACATTTTGTCTTGTATCACTGTGAATGCTACCCAAATTCTCATTTGTTGCCTCTTTAGCATTGTGAGCTATTGAGATTCTAGGCCGTTTTTGGATTTCTTTTCTTTAGAGGCATCTGAATCTTGAAGGTGTTCTATCTTCTATCCCAAACTAGTAGCAACTACCTTCTTGGCCAACCTTTCCTCAGCTTCCTTCAAATTACAAGAGTCTGCAAAACAACAAAATTAGCATCTTCTAGCCTTCTATTGTAGCACCTCTTATAGATAGTATGAACCTTATCTAAATTTCCAAAACTTACTTCCATGGAAGTTTACCCTTTCTAGGCTTCAACCATCTACTAACTCGGTTTGGTCTTGAAGCCTGTAAGCCTGTTGCTACACCAGTACAGATAGGTGATAGCCTTAGTCTCCTGGATACAAGTGAACTATTTGATGCATCACTTTATCAACAGGCTATTGAGTGTCTCATCTATCTATGTAATACGAGGCGAGACATTTATATTGGGGTCCCCCACTTGAGTAGGCTTATGCAAAGTCTCAGAGGCAAGCATTGGAAGGGTGCCAAACAAGTATTCAGATACTTACAGGACACTTAGTTCCTTGGCCTATTCTATGCTAAGAGGGAGGATGTTCAATTGTGTGCTTTCAATGATTCTGATTGGGCTAGATGTTATGACACGCACGAGTGTCCACTAGTGGTTTTTGCTTTCACCTTGGTGAAATTTGTACATCATGGCTCATCAAGAAGAAGCCAACAATGCTACTTTAAGTTATGAAGTTGAGTACAAGATAACTTTTACAGTGACTATGATGTGTGTATGGTTTAGACGCCTTTTGGTGGCAGATCTTGGTGTTGGTGGCAGCAGTCCCCCAACTCCATCTTCACTGATGACACAACTAGATTGCATTAGTCATTTGCGAGGAACCCATTGTTTCGTGCTCGCACAAAGCAGAGTGAGATGCATTATCATTATATCAAGGAGAGGCTCATTGTAGAAGAGATTAACCTTTCTTATATCTCTACACATGACAATGTGGCAAATATGTTCACAAAGGCTCTCTCATGAGGGAAGTTCAATAATTTTCTCAAAGCTTTGGGATTATTTTGCGATTTGGAGATTGATCAGCCACATGATCCCTGTACATGTTCACATCATCACTATTGGGAGGATTTATAGCATTTATATGGTAGTTGTTGAAATAGGCAAACAAACCCACTGTATTACTAGTGTGAAGGCTTCATATATTGGACACAAGAACAAAACTTATCCCCACTTAGACTCAATGTAAAAGAAGCCTTACCGCATGTGATTCTCCATATGTAAAAGGGTCAAATCAATCATCCACCGAGTGTGTGAAAGCGAACCTATCCACCACAGCTCACATCATAGGTGATGTCATGGGGACATAATGTACCTTTAGCCTATAAAGAGGCATTCCACTCATGAATAAAATAAATTAACTTTTTCCCTTATCTTGTGTACACTCTCTCTTTTCACTCAGCTTAATCTTAGTAATCATGTCTCTCAAGCTTGTGATTAACTATGAGCCACCATACCTCATTACACTCCTACACTGCACTCTCACACACTGTGTGTCGATCTCTCTACTTTCTCAACATGGTATCTTAGAGCATTAGTGTAGGTATGTTTCCTCAAGCCTTCCATATCATTTCCACTCCCAATGATCAGGTCATTAGCCCTTAATCATTGTCATTAGGTGCACTGATCACACTTCACATACCCTTCCTAAAATTATGGATCTGGATACCCAACCCTTGGAGTTCTTAGATTTATCCATCCACCAAAACATCGGCAACCAAACTCCATAGGCCTCTACCTCACATCGGCAACCAAACTCCATAGGCCTCTACCTCACATCGGGGTGCTCCTTCTTGGTAGGTACCTCCCTCCGGTCCCACCCCCCCTTCTATCTCTCCCACCTGTCTCTCTTCCTCACAGCAGGCTCATGGGAGTCACATTAGGTCGGGCACCCACACATGAGAGAGTTAGATGCCCTCGTCCCGTTGGACCCTGCCACCTCCAGCTCATGAGTCCTAGATTCAGGAGATCCTGGCCTGCCATTGAGGAGCCTCATCCTCACAATAGACTATCAATACTAATTTTGGAGTTCATTTTTTATGTTTTCAAAAAGGTAGTTTATTTTTCCATTTAAACTTACTAAGTTAAATCTCCAAACCTATTAACCTCATCCTCACAATAGACTATCAATACTAATTTTGGAGTTCATTTTTTATGTTTTCAAAAAGGCAGTTTATTTTTCCATTTAAACTTACTAAGTTAAATACCCAAACCTGTTAACCTCACTTGATTTTCGCAAGGACCACAAGCATTTTCCCTCTCCCTGTAGAAGAAATCACTCCCTGAGTCCCCTCTCTCAAAACCCCAAAACAAATCGTCTTTCTTTTTTTCTCTACTTTTCCCTTGGAAGTGTGAGTGGTCCGCTCTCAAGGAACCACACCAGCGTGAGTGGTCCGCTCTGTACAATCACAAAACGTTAGAACCCGCGTGGCCCGTCTTCCGTCCGCGACGCCGGCGCCAACCATCCACGTTGGTGGGGACGTCCTGCTGAATAATAAGGCACACGATTCTTGGCATCGTGAACACACACACACACACACAAGCGCACACTCTGGTCGGGACGAGCATGCCTCCTCTTAAGCCCCGCCTGCACCGCCAGCTCACTCTCAGCTTCTTCGGCATTTCTCAGCTTCTTCTGCATTTCGCAGTTCCAGGTAGGGGTCGTCTTCTCCACTGCAGTTGTCGTCATGCAAGGCTTTGCCCCTGCGATCTGACGAGACCTCTTCGTTCTTCTCTTTGTGTTTGCGAATCAAGGGAGCTTTGCACAATGGGGATTTCTCTCAAGGCCTGCCTCTCAACGACACCATGCAGGAGGTGGAGGTGGAGATGCTGCCGGGATGGCAAATACGCGGCACCGTGCAATACATCCAGGCGGGCGGCAACATCTCTCTTCCAGACAACGGGCGGGCAGTCCAGCTAGGCAGAAACGGGCGCATCAGCCAAGCCTTCGCCGCTCAGCCAGGCGCCGCCTACTCCCTTACTTTCACGCTCGCGTCCGCCGGACAGAGTTGTTCCTCCATTGACCTCCTCAGTGTGGCCGACCCCGCCTCCGCCTCCGCTTCCTCCTTCATGCTCCACCAGGAATACAGCAACGTCACCTGGGAGACCCACGCTTGGGGCTTCATCCCAGTCTCTAGCCAGACAAACCTCACCCTCAGCAACCAGCTCAGCCAAGAATTGGCACCGCAGCAGCAAGACCCCAACATCACCTGTGGCCCTGTCGTCGATACAGTCTTCTTGAAGAAACTTACCACAACAACAGTCAGCTCCTCCGGTATGTGTTTTCATCAAGCATTACTACATTTCCTGGAAGTACGCTTTTGCATGAGCATGCATCGATCCCCCGAATCGGATCACCGGGGGAAGCCCGCAGCTTAGGCAAGCTTACATGTAATCTTTGTAATTTTCAGCTTCCTGCTGCCATCATGCAGCTAACTTCAAAGTCGTGTTGATATGCCTTACTTTGTACAAGTGCTCAATGCTTTCATGCACATCTTTTGTGGGTCTTGCATTCTCTTTCTCTCAAAGTGGCTCTTTGGTTGGTTGTACCCGCAATGAGGAGTTAGTGTGATGCTGCAGAAAACTTGCTGATGAATGGAGGCTTCGAGGAGGGACCTTACTTGCTTCCCAACTCTTCCTATGGGGTGCTACTGCAGGGCATCACAAACATGAGCACCTCACCACTTCCTGGGTGGATGGTTGGGTTGTCGACGGTGAGGTACATTGATTCCGGCCACTACTTTGTTCCAGGGCGCGCTGCAGCGGTTGAGCTGGTAGGAGGGCCTAGTGCCAGCCTGCAGCAGGTGGTGAGCTCTTCCAATGGGGCAGAGTATGCATTGAGCTTTGCGATGGGGGATGGCAAGGATCTTTGCCAGGGAAACATGAGTGTGCAAGTCACAGCAGGGGATGGCACAACCAATTTCACCCACAACTCAATGGGCTCAGGGAGCTACGAGAACTACACTATGAAGTTCAGGGCAGTCTCTGACACAACCAACATCTCCTTTGTGAACCTCCTGCGCAATGAGGAGACGGACTTCCTCTTTTGTGGCCCTGTCATTGACAATGTGGTGCTTGCTCTTGCTTCTTCTTCTTCTTCTTCTTTTTCTAGGAGCCCATACCACCTCTCTGTCAATAGTGCCTTCCTCCTCTTGATCTTCAGTCTTGCTGCAAATGTTTTTGTGGCCTCCATATTGTGAGGAAAACCCTTTGACATAATTCAATATACGCACGCACATCCTCTTCTTCAAGTTACCAATCGCGAAGATGTAATTGAATGCCAAATCCGATGTTACTTTTAGATATTGTCTTAACCCACCTGTAAATTTAATTCTTTTTTTTTTTTCGTTTCGAGCACGCGGCCAAGGGAATTCAAACCCGGGCTGTTGGTTTGGATAGAAGGAATCCGTAGTAACCAAGTAACCAAGATGCCACTTTTTGCGGCCAATGGGATTCAAACTCGGGCTGTTTCTTTTCCGGTTTGGATAGAATGAATCCATAGTAACCAAGATGCCGCTTTTGCCTTTAGCATAAAAGGGCTCAATAACTATATGCAGAGTCTGGTGTGCATATTGAGACTTTTTTTCTGGTGTGCAATAATTAGCTGCATGAATGCAGCTAATCCATGGAAGTCTAAGGTTGAAAGGTTGAAAACGAAGATTAAGGTTGAAAGGTTGAAAACGAAGATTGATTAATTTAAATTCAATTTTGAGATTTTAATTACGCAATTACAAAGAGGGATAAAATTGTGACACGTGAAGGCTTAAGGCACACGAGGGGAGCGACGATGATTGCGACTAGTGATTAGGGTTTCCCTTAGGTTAGGGTTTCGTCCAACGAATCTGGTTAGTCACCTTCCTTCTCCTTCCTATTTGGCCTTCTTAGAACTTTGGAAGGAATGAATCCGTACTACGAGCACATCTTCTTGCGGCCAAGGGGGTTCAAACCCGGGCTGTTTCTTTCCCGGTTTGGATAGAACGAATCCATAGTAACTAAGATGTCACTCTTTGCGGCCAATGCGTTTCAAACCCGAGCTGTTTCTTTTCCAGTTTGGATAGAACGAATTCGTTAGAACGAATCTGTAGTAACACACATCTCTTTGCAGCCAATGGGATTCAAACCCAGGCTGTTTCTTTCCCGGTTTGGATACGAATCCATAGTAACCAAGTAACCACCAAGATGCCACTCTTTGCGGCCAATGGGATTCAAACCCAGGCTATTTCTTTTCCTGTTTGGATAGAACGAATCCGTAGGTAACCAAGCTGATGCCTCTTTTGCCTTTAGCAGAAGAGGGATGAATGACTATATGCACATCTCCTTTGCGGGCTGGTGGACAAATTCGAACTCGCGTTATTTCTTTTCCTGTTTGGATAGAATGAACCAAGATGCCTCTTTTGCCTTTGGTAAAATAAGTATGAATGGCTACGTGCACATCTATTTGCAGCCAGTGGGAAAATTTGAACCCATTTTTTCTTTCTCTGTTTGGATAGAAGTGTAAATTTTATGTGCATACAATAAGTGATTTTTTGCTTATTTCACTTGTTTGGATGAGTAGGTACTTGTATGCGATTCAGCTACAAAAGATGGAGGCTTGTCAAAGGTGATTACACTACAACATAATCAGGGCGCCTAGCAAACAAAAATAGCAGTGCTTTTATAACTACAAGGATAAGGAGATGTCGGGCCTATTTCGCTCTACTAGACACATTGCTATTTTCACTCCAATGGGATCGATGCTCAGCAGAGCGAAATTAATTTCGTTGCTATGTGAAACGAAACACTGTTGTTTTCATTTCGTTGCACAGCAATGATATTTCCTTGCTCAACAACGAAATTTCATTGCTATTTTTGCTGATGAGCAACGACCGCATTAATATTGCGTACCCAGTCTATTCCGTCTCTTTTTTAATACATACAGAAACTTGAAAAGAAATTCACATTCAGAGCATGTTTGGATTGGCAATTAGTGCCCAGTCCGGATTTTTCAAGTCTCTTGGTGCTTAAGAGGCCATGGAAAATCCGGGCCTTCTCCATACCATCGTACCCAAACATGCTCTGATTGTGACCAAACTTTGCAAGAATGTGGGAGGGACCCACCCCCACATGCTTGCAAAGTTTGGTCCCCATCGGAGCATGTTTGGGTACGATGGTATGGGGAAGGCCCAGATTTTCCATGGCCTCTTAAGCACCAAGAGACTTGAAAAACCCGCACTGGGCGCTAATTACCAATCCAAACATGCTCCGATGGGGACCAAACTTTGCAAGCATGTGGGGGGGACCCACCCCCACATGCTTGCAAAGTTTGGTCCTTATCGGAGCATGTTTGGGTGCGATGGTATGGGGAAGGCCCGGATTTTCCATGGCCTCTTAAGCACCAAGAGACTTGAAAAACCCAGACTGGGCGCTAATTGCCAATCCAAACATGCTCCGATGGGGACCAGACTTTGCAAGCATGTGGGGGGGACCCACCCCCACATGCTTGCAAAGTTTGGTCACAATCAGAGCATGTTTGGGTACGATGGTATGGAAAAGGCCCGGATTTTCCATGGCCTCTTAAGCACCAAGAGACTTGAAAAACCCGCACTGGGCGCTAATTACCAATCCAAACATGCTCTGATTGTGACCAAACTTTGCAAGCATGTGGGGGGGGACCCACCCCCACATGCTTGCAAAGTTTGGTCCCCATCATCGGAGCATGTTTGGGTACGATGGTATGGGGAAGGCCCGGATTTTCCATGGCCTCTTGAGCACCAAGAGACTTGAAAAACCCGCACTGGGCGCTAATTGCCAATCCAAACATGCTTTGATTGTGACCAAACTTTGCAAGCATGTGGGGGTGGCCCCTCCCCCATGCTTGCAAAGTTTGGTCCCCATCAGAGCATGTTTGGGTGCGATGGTATGGGGAAGGCCTGGATTTTCCATGGCCTCTTGAGCACCAAGAGACTTGAAAAATCCGGACTGGGTGCTAATTACCAATCCAAACATGCTCTGATTGTGACTAAACTTTGCAAGCATGTGGGGGTGGGTCCCCTCCCCATGCTTGCAAAGTTTGGTCCCCATCGGAGCATGTTTGGGTATGATGGCATGGAGATTTTCAACAAACAATATGATAGCCAAAGTGTTAAAAAATATAATAAAATCAAGAACATCAACTAAAATGTAATGATACTCAATAATGAGAAAACTCATAATGATATAAACATCAAATAAGTACATCAGAATGAAAATGAGCTACCCCAGCTAGTCTGAGGTTAGTCACTGCCCAAAAATCTAAGTACAATGTAAGTGAGCTAACCCAGCTAGTCTGAGTTTAGTCACTATCAAGATAGAGATCTAGTCAGCAGCACCCTCTCTAGCTCTCAACTGCTCTAGAATGCTCTCATGGTCATCCACTCGAAGCCGAAAACGAGGGTGAGAACTGTGTTTTCGGCTCTGTACTCGAACAAGAGTGAGCCTGGTAGCAACCACTAGATGAGAGAACTGAAATGCCTCTAACTCCCACTTCCACTGCTGGAACTCAAGACTCCCCCGATGAAGTCGAATCTGCTGGTAGAACCGGCCTGCCACAATCATGCTATGGGCGTCATAAGAAAACCCATGATCATCCACTGTATCCTGGTCAAGCATGCACTTTGGCCTAGTGCAACTCATCAGATAGTAGTCTACTCCCTCGCTATTTTCCTCACTGGCAATAACAGCAAATACATCACCCTCCTGTAGCAAATCTGTCAGGTCATCATAACTGACCATGAACGCAGGACCTGTGTGCTCATCAGACACCACTGGATGTGAAGGATGCTTGGGGGAGAGGAATGTCTGTATCCATGCATCTGCCCAACCTCTCGAGGCACAATGTGACCAATCGCCATCCATACATGCTCCACAGAAGCATGCAAACCGTCGTGTGTAAATCATGGGGGCCGCCATGCACGTGCTCCTGATGGAATGTAAGCCCAAGGTGCCAGGTACTGTGTCACAATCATGGGAGGCTCTACGGTCAATCATGCCACCATCCACATGCCAAAAAAATCTCCTGACAATCCGAGCATCACGTTTGGGGTATGATGATGCTGCACTCCCACACAAATGTTGGGAGCACCACTCGACTACGTGGCCTGCATCTCTGAACCACCGAGCATCCTGTCGCAGCTGATGACGCCTCAAGGCACGTTTCACACACGCGCCCGCACCATCATGCTCACCCTTCCCGTGACGAGTCTCAAAGAATGACCAAATCACTGGGATACTAGACTGCACATGCCACCTATAAATCCATAAAAGATAGTCTTAGTTATTGTTTTCTTTAAGATGTTCTAGTGAATTTAGTTTAATTGTAAATGTAAGAAAGCCATAAGTACTACCTGTAGAGCCAATAGAATTGACGTGATGACTTGAACTGTGCGCCACAACCATCCGACCAAACCCATCGCTGGACATGTCTGATCCCACAATCTCCTAAAAAATCGTCATGGAGACGAAAACAGTGTTGCACAAAATGTGCATCATGTGAACGATCATCACTGATATAGAAATGATACTCTCGAATAATGGCACGGGTCTCGGGGGTACTCGCTATCCCATCTACATGAGCCTCTGCATGTCGATAGCTAATGTGGACCAAAATAGCAACCTGGTGAGGTAAGCAATACATACGTTTAGGACACAAAAAATCAATTAAGTAATGTAGCTCAAACATAAAACAAATATTACAAAATATAACCATTACCTGCTTTGAGAAGTAATACTCAGATTGTATCTCCTGAAAAGGTGTGAAAGTGTAGTTCTCTGCAAAATCAATCACAGAGATGACCACACCAATAGGAAACTCTGCTAGGCATGCTCGGAACTGACGATCTTGCCACTTGGCACAATGACTGTGCCGTATGTAGGGGTAGATCTGCTCCCTAAATGTGGCTGTGAAGTGACAACGTGGTGTATGTTTGTCCACGAGCTGCAACTTCCTGGACTGTCCACCACTCTGGAGCTGGTGTGTCACATACTCATAACGTTGCCATGCCACTATCTCTTGGTCACTTGCATCAAGATCTACCATCTGTAGATGTGCAAGTGAACCACATGATGTGCAATTGCTCTCCACACAAGGCATCCTATGGAACTGGGCATCCTCCGTGCGTGCACACAAAAGAGAGTGGATGAAATCACGTGGACTACGAGGCAACTCTCTATGCCCACTAAGAGAACGGAACACATCATAAAAAAGTTTGAACTCAACATGGTAGCGACAACAACATGTGTCACGCTGACGTGAGTACCTCACAAACCAAGGCTTACACCCCTCAAATGACCTTTGCCCAATTTTAAGCTCTGGATACGAAGCCACAAACTGAGAATACAACTCAGTTTGGGACATTTCAAGAAAGCAAGCACCGTGCTCAATGAACACTCCTCTTGTCACTCTCTTACGCAAAGCTTTCTTGAAAACTGGCGATGCACGACAACTCTCCTCCCAAAAACTTTCTATCAAGGTTCTAGTGGTTTCATCTAGTAGGCGATCATGCCTAGCTACACGACCACTACTCGCCCACATAGCACCAACATCATTGGCATCTAAACTTTGTCGCCTAATAGACCCAACTCTAAGTGTGTATGGTGCTATGGAAAGGATGCGAGATGTGGCACTAACCTTACCCTTCATTTGGGAGCTACTTATGGCTGCCACAATAGCCCGTCGAGCAGCCAAAGCGTCCGCAGAGTTCCTCTTCTTGTTAACTATATAGGAATGACGAACACTTTGTAGCACCGCCATGCCAGCTCTCCTCTCTCTTCGACCTCCAATGTCGGAAAGCGCCCTGTAGTTGGCCATGTTGGGCAGATCAATCAAAGCATCAAGCACACATGCCTGTGATGAAGACGTGAGGTCTTTGAAATAGGAATGGAAGATTGCATGGGCACGACGATGTGCCCCTGACTTTGATAGTTCTTTCCTATCCACACGAAGGGTGCCCAAAGGAGGGGGGGTGGGTTCTTGTAGAAGAGAGGACTCAAGAAGGGCGGGTTCATGTGGATTATCTAAACTAAGGGGTAGTTGGGGGGAAGAGGGCAAAGGGAGAGGAAGTGGAAGAGGAGGAGCAAGGCTTGGATCATCGCCACAACGGAAGGTGGTGCTCGTTGACGTGCTCTCCACTCTCTCTTTCTCTCACGAGCTACCCTTCTCCTCTCCTCCTCTTGAACTTGGTGGATGGGGGGGAGTCTAGTCCTATCACGTTTCCGACTCCTACGACTTTGAGAACCCATTCTCAAGGAAGCTAAGAGAGAAAATATTATAAAGGCTCAATGATGGGATAGTACTAGAGATAAGTGTGGGATAGTACTAGAGATGTGTGATTATATAGGAAAAATAGGTTACCCACTTCAAATCTCATTGGATTTCCTATCTAAGATTGATTGGATAACTAAGATAAACATAAAGATAATTAAAGATAAACTATTATCCACTTAAAAATTAATATTATTTATAATATTTATTAACAAGTCTAAATATTTATCATTACTAGATATATAAATATATCTTTAAAGATATCTTTTATTTTATAATTATATAACTGCTTTTTTTAAATAAAGTATTTTTTTTAAATTTTATTCAAAGGTTTATTCTACATAAAAAATTTTAAGAAATATAAAATTAAAAAATTTATTTTTTTAAAAATTAATAATATGATCTTTAATAATATTTTTATTGATCTAATCCCAAAATATAATCATTTAAAATTAGTGATTTTAAATTCTTTTATTTAATAAGTTATATATATTTTATTATTTAAATTTTTATATTCTATTTCTCTAAATTACTAAATTAACTTTTCTAAAAATATGTTTTTGAAAAAAGAGGGGAGGTGGGAAGGAGATGCCACGTGTCACAAGCGTGCATGACACGTGGCATTCTCTTGACATGTGGCACTATTATGGTTGATGTGGCAATTCCATGATGTGGCATGCCATGTCACCATGTGCGAGGTGGCATGCAAAGGTGGCAAGATGATGTGGCATTAATGATGACTAGGATGATGAGGTGGGGAGTCAGCTAGGTTGACCATGTTGACATGGAGGGTGGAGGTGGCAAGCTGAGGTGGCAAGCTGCTTATGTGGATCCTCTCGATGCTCACGTGGACATAAAGTGGCATGCATATATAAGGTTTGTGCCTACCCAAGCCTCATTGTATACAAACTTGGTTCCCAGAGAAAAGGGGATTTGCAATTATTGTGTAAGATTCCTCCCCCAACCCCTTTTTGATGTCTAGTATCTTCCCCTGTAATCAACCCTCTTCAGAAATATAAAGATCTTGTTTCTATCTGTTTTAGCCTAGAGAGAGAAAAATATTCTAGAGAGAGAATATTCAGATTTTGAATATTTTTGGATAGAAAAATATCTCTTATAATTCAGATGAGTTCCCCTGAAATAGAAATTCAAAAAGAATTTTCCAATGTGCAATTGGAATTAATTGGAAATAGGTATAAAGAACCTTAGTCTAAGGGTCTAGATTTTCAGAAATCTTTAGACTATGGTCCAATTAAGGTTCCTATGGGCCAATAGCATCAATCCATGTGTAGGGAAGAGATAAATCCAAATTTGTAAAAAAGAAGATACCCAAAAATGAGTAAATGCTCACATGAGGTGAAGAGTTAAAAATGTACAGGTTTATTAGTAAAAAACTATGTGTAATATTAAAAATATGAGATATTTTGGGTATAATGATTTTATTATGACACATATGTAAGGAAGGGGAGTCCCTTAAATGCTCACATAAGATGAAGAGTTGAAAATGTACAAGGTTTATTAGTAAAAAACTATGAGCAATATTAAAAATATGAGATATTTTGGGTATCCAAAAATGAGTAAATGCTCACATAAGATGAAGAGTTGAAAATGTACAAGGTTTATTAGTAAAAAACTATGAGCAATATTAAAATGATTCCATTATGACACATATGTAAGGAAGGGGAGTTCTTTAAAGGAGGTGCATATTTCACATAAGATGAAGAGTTGAAAATGTACAAGGTTTATTAGTAAAAAAACTATGAGCAATATTAAAATGATTCCATTATGACACATATGTAAGGAAGGGGAGTTCTTTAAAGGAGGTGCATATTTCACATGCTTGAATGAGTTTTAAACTCATAAAAATTGAGATATTTCATCTCTCCTCTCTCCTCATTCAAGTCTAGTTCCAAAAAGTTAGCTTAACTGACCTAAAAATGGTCAAATATTGACCAAACTGATTTAGAAAATTCTAGAATCAGTTTGTTTGGTTAGGAGCTCAATTTTTCCTATAAATAGAAGCCTCCCCCTTGTTGAAAAATATATAGTGTTTATGCATCGTTACTCTACTCCACCTAAGCCAAGAACTGTGAATTCATTTAATAATTCACTAGTTTTTGGAGCTTCCCTCTTTCTTCAATCCCCATTAGTGGCTCCATCAACATACTTAACCAATTGATTGGTTGGGGGCCTCTACCGTGAACAAAGAATCAAGCAAGTTGTAAGGTAATTAGTGAATATTGATCTTTCTATAATTTCTCAATGTTTCTCTCTTCTCAACCCCTCTCAAGCTTGAGAAGTTTAATTGGTATGGTTTTTTTTTAAATACTATTGAAGTTTGAATAGTAGTGAAGAGTTACATAAGTTAATAAATGCTATTGAAGTTAATTTTCATTTATGTTTAAATTCTAATGATTTTTATGTAAATTCTCTCTCTCACTCAAGAAATGGTCATACTCATGACCCGTTCTCAATCCAAATCAAGCTTTTCATAAAGCTTTTCCTTAACCCAAGATTAAGCTATGCTTGAGGCCAATTTAATGGCTTTTTTCTATGCTTTTAGTTTATGCATATTGATGATTCAATCCACTATAGATTAATGATCCAATTAGAGATCATTTTAATTATTTCCTTAATGATAAGCTTTATCCCTTAGAAAAAATTGAGATTTATCAGTCATAGCAGCGGAGCTATGGCAAAATTTTTATAAAAATTATGCATAAAATAATTTCATTCAAAGCATAAAAAGAGGACTTCCTACCATATTCTAGGAATTATCATCCTAGATTAATTGAAAGAATTTCATTATAATCATGGAGAAATTGAATTTTAATATCATGCATAAAGGATAATTTTTTTATATCAAAAGTGTTACTTTTATCATTTTTAATTTTCATGCATAGAAGTATGCATAAAGGAAAAATTTTTATATCAAAAGTGTTACTTTTATCATTTTTTAATTTTTCATGCATAGAAGTATGCATAAAGGATAATTTTTTTATATCAAAAGTGTTACTTTTATCATATTGGATTTCATGCATAGAGGTATGCATAAAAGTTGAATATTTTATTATAAAAGTGTTACTTTTAGCATAATTGAATTTCATGCATAGAAGTATGCATAAAAGATATGGGAAGTGATAAGATATGATAAGATGCATGTGGATGTGGATGTGGATGTGGATGTATGAATGTGGATGTATGGATGTGAATGTGGATATGGGATGTGGATGTATAAATGAGGATGTGAAAATGGAGATAAGCATGTAGATGTGGATGCATGAATGTGGATGTATGGATGTGAATGAGGATATAGCTGTGGATGTATGGATGTGAATGTGCATGTAGATATGGATGTATATATGTGAATGGGAATGTGGATGTGGATGTATGTATGCATGTGGATGTGGATATGGATGTGTATGTATGAATGTGGATATGGGATGTGGATGTATAAATGAGGATGTGAAAATGGAGATAAGCATGTAGATGTGGATGCATGAATGTGGATGTATGGATGTGAATGAGGATATAGATGTGGATGTATGGATGTGAATGTGCATGTAGATATGGATGTATATATGTGAATGGGAATGTGGATGTGGATGTATGTATGCATGTGGATGTGGATATGGATGTGTATGTATGAATGTGGATATGGGATGTGGATGTATAAATGAGGATGTGAAAATGGAGATAAGCATGTAGATGTGGATGTATGGATGTGAATGTACTTGTAGATAAAGATGTATATATGTGAATGGGAATGTGGATGTGGATGTATGTATGCATGTGGATGCGGATATGGATGTGTATGTATGAATGTGGATATGGGATGTGGATGTATAAATGAGGATGTGAAAATGGAGATAAGCATGTAGATGTGGATGCATGAATGTGGATGTATGGATGTGAATGAGGATATAGATGTGGATGTATGGATGTGAATGTGCATGTAGATATGGATGTATATATGTGAATGGGAATGTGGATGTGGATGTATGTATGCATGTGGATGTGGATATGGATGTGTATGTATGAATGTGGATATGGGATGTGGATGTATAAATGAGGATGTGAAAATGGAGATAAGCATGTAGATGTGGATGCATGAATGTGGATGTATGGATGTGAATGAGGATATAGATGTGGATGTATGGATGTGAATGTGCATGTAGATATGGATGTATATATGTGAATGGGAATGTGGATGTGGATGTATGTATGCATGTGGATGTGGATATGGATGTGTATGTATGAATGTGGATATGGGATGTGGATGTATAAACGAGGATGTGAAAATGGAGATAAGCATGTAGATGTGGATGTATGGATGTGAATGTGGATGTGGATGTGGATGTATGAATGTGGATGTATGGATGTGAATGAGGATGTGGATGTGGATGCATGGATGTAAATGTGGATGTGTATGTACGGATGTAGGCATGTAGATGTGGATTCATGAATGTGGATGTATGGATGTGAATGAGGATATAGATGTGGATGTATGGATGTGAATGTGCATGTAGATATGGATGTATAGATGTGAATGAGAATGTGGATGTGGATGTGGATGTATGTATGTATGTATGTGGATGTGGATGTATGAATGAGGACGTGATAATGAATGTATGCATGTGGATGTGGATATGGATGTGTATGTATGAATGCGGATATGGATGTGGATATGGATGTGTATGTATGAATGTGGATATGGGATGTGGATGTATAAATGAGGATGTGAAAATGGAGATAAGCATGTAGATGTGGATGTATGGATGTGAATGTGGATGTAGATGTGGATGTATGGATGTGGATATGGATGTGAATATATGATATGTGATGTGAAGGAATCTGAAGTGAAGAGATGGAAAATGATATGATTGGATGAGTACACATATAAATGAAATGTGGAATAAGTAATGTGGATTGCATGAGGGATAATGTGGAAAAATGAGAGTTAATATAGAAATTGTATTTGTAAACTGTTTGTAAATGCTGTTTGTAAATGGCTGTTTTATGTCAAGAATGCTGGGAAAGCATTTTGACCGTCTTGTGATTAAGGTCGTGGAGACCTAACTGATAAAGTTGCAACTGCTGACGGAGAGTCAATGGAGGACGTCTCGCGTAGCAAGGTCGGCCGAGGTCTTGACCAGCCTCGGTTCGATTAAAATGGTGAGCTTCCGGTACGGTGGATGAGGGACCAAGGAAGCGGCCTATGAGTGAAGCGCTAGGTCACCTGCGAAGGATCCTAGAGGGTGCTGACCATACGGTGCTCGGGCTCTGGGTCGCCCAGGATACCCACGCGTGCGTCGAGGAAGATATTGGAACAAGGAGTAAGAGTTGTTTTGTGAAACCGGGCATGGATCTGGTTGACTGACCTTGCTGGTCCTCAACGGATGAGTCCATGGCTCTTTTATATGGATCTGTTGGTTGATCTTGCTGATCTTCAACGAGAGTCCATCTTGATAAGTGATTATATTGTTGAGTATTATGGGCTAGGAACTATTGAAATGGCCCCTGTGTGGACAGGTGGTGAGCGTTCTAGTTGCCAATGATGCCATAGATACTCTGATGAAGGAATGATGGGAAATTATGAATCAACTGGATAAATTGGGAGATTGTGATCAGTGGTACTATGGTTTCATTAAAGGATTGTTTTAAAGTTAGCTGATGCTAAGAAAAAGGCAATTTTCATATTGGGTGTGTAAGTGGTGTGGCTAGTTTTATGTTTGCATGAAATTCCGGCTAGGGGGCCTTGGAACTCTTTTCCTTGGTACCCGGGACAAAACCTAACCAAATTCCAAATTGGATCCCATCACTACAGTGGTTGGGCGGTTGGCTAACCCATGGGATCGGATGGGGTTAGGCTGGACTGATGGATCCGTAAATCGAGACTCAATTTCTGTTATTACGATAGATAAAGTAAATCCCGGATAGAAATTGTTCTATGGATAGGAATCAACGGCTGTGCCTCCTTGGTGGGGAAAAAAGCGTTGATCCCAATGATCCAAGTGCAAGTTTCTTCCTTGATCTGACCAAGTATCTTTATAGATGCAGTCGGATCTGTTTGATCAGTAAGGGTTTTGACTACGTTAGAGTAAAAATTATCCTGGAGGAATCGCCCGTGCTTTCCGGATAAGGGAAGTTTTTCCGGGTCTGGTTTTGGAAAAACCGACGGATTAGTCTTTTGTCCGGATATCCGTGGACGAGGCCCCGAGTGTGGGACCCTGCCTCGCGCAAGAAGTGCTACTTCCGCTGTTAGTACCCCGAATCCGTTGCGCGGTGGGAACAGGGATCTCACAGTTGGTATCAGAGCGTTTGGTTAATAAAGATCAACTGAGAAGACAAATATGTCAAAAATTTATCAAGAAACACAAAAAGGTTGTAATTGTGTGATATAAGTCATACAATTTGATATTTAAACTAAAATTCGTAAATTGGTAATTGGGTCTTCAGATGGAAGTACCGCAATTATATAGAATCCCTGACTTGCTTGAGGCCTAGACATGATGGTATTTACCTTATAATTCCAAGGGCCGTGACTACCCGTATATACCGAGAGTATACTGCAGCTCTTTACTGACAGTATATACGAGTAAATCTAAGACTTGAAATTTTAAGCGTTAATGCTATCCAGATGATGAATTCGAATGTGGTTGATATGATTTTTAATTCTGTTTGAGGACTAATGAAATTGATTTGGATTCTGATTGAAAAATGATGATTTTCGAAATTTAGTTGAAATGTAATAAGCTGAACGAAACCACATGAGGATGAATGGGATGAGTCCCTGTGATGATATTCATAACTGGAATGATGATAATGATTTCAGCAAATCACTATGAGATTAGTAGATTGTGCTGTCAAAGTGCTACTATTAACACTTGACTCGGTATATCAAGTTAAGGGATGACAAATTGAAAACTTGCTTGACTGAAATTCCGTGGAGGAATGTTCAGAAAGAAAAAAATTTCGATCTGATGGACCATTATCGTGTTAAAGATATGAATGATATGATCTAAAATAAATTGTTATTTAATGATGAGTTCTATATAAGGGATATTTATCCCCGTATTCTATTGGGTTGACCAGAATATAAGGAACCCTAGAATAAATTAGATCTTAAGAAAAAGAATTGTCCTCTACTTGGCGAGATGAGGACATCTCGCACTTTTTTAAGTGGGGTAGAATGTAAGATTCCTCCCCAGCCTTCGAGGTATACAGGAGTAAGAATCTCCCTTTTTGATCTCTAAAATAAAAGAAAGATTCTGTTTAAGAAAGAAAGACCCTTTCCCTAGAATACTTCTCAGGAGTTCCACCTGTTTTAAGGATTCAGAACAATGAGTTCAGAAGTGAGAATCGATGTTTTGGATATCAAGGTTTTGGTCTTCATTCGAGTACGGTCCAAAAGAAGTTCTTTATCTCTTAGGAAGTATAAGAAGTTATTCCCAGATATTGTGGACCAAAGAAGGTAGGTAACTTAGCCTACGAACCTCTTTTATCTTCTCATCTCAAGGTTCTTAATGCTTTCTATAGAAATATGTGCCAAACCCAAATCAGGGAAAGACGGTAAAACTTCAGTGGCAAGTTACCGTTGGCTTCTAAGTTACGCTAGCTCCTTCCTTTATATAAGTCGTAACTTTTACTTGTCGCTCACAGTAATCTTACTTCCATCGATCTCCTTTCTTTCTTAATCTCCTTCATGGCTTGGCAACAAGAACTAGTTTTATCCATAATGATTCCTCACCTTCAAGACGCAAGTGAGTCTGTGAAGAAGGATTTTATAGAGCAGTATGAGCGCTCACTTTTCCCTCACTTGGGAACTTCTGTAGCGCAAACCAAATGGCGGACCTATCAAGACATAACTAGGGTAACACCCTGGGGTCAGCAACATTTTCGTAATAATGTCCGCTTGGCCATGGCTATTGAAGCTTTGGGATTGGGTCCCCGATACTACTGCATCATGAGATCAAGGCATCCTGGGTTTTCTGAGCGGGTCTTCTTACTGGCGTGTTTTCTTCCTCATGAGAAGATATGCCTTTACCCCGTTTTTGGCTTGCCTCTCAAAGGTCCTTTTGTTAGAACACCTCATACCACTGAGATAGGCGCAGCAATAACCCACAGAATCATTCCCATAGATGAGTTACCTTATACTTGTGCAGCTTGTGAGGACTGCTTTTGTGATCATATGATGGACGGGCTTATGGAAGTGTAAAGAGTTCTTCTATCTTTACTGTATAAGTTCCGAGAATGAATAAAGTTTAAATCTTGTTCTTATTTTAAATCTTGCTCTCTTTAAGATGTTTCTTGGTGGTTAATCTTGATTAAAATTTTTCTCTAAGTCTCATATTCGTGAATCTTGCGAAATTATCACAAGTTGCGAGATGAGGACATCTCGCGTTTTTTAAGTGGGGTAGAATGTAAGATTCCTCCCCCAACCCCTTTTTGATGTCTAGTATCTTCCCCTGTAATCAACCCTCTTCAGAAATATAAAGATCTTGTTTCTATCTGTTTTAGCCTAGAGAGAGAAAAATATTCTAGAGAGAGAATATTCAGATTTTGAATATTTTTGGATAGAAAAATATCTCTTATAATTCAGATGAGTTCCCCTGAAATAGAAATTCAAAAAGAATTTTCCAATGTGCAATTGGAATTAATTGGAAATAGGTATAAAGAACCTTAGTCTAAGGGTCTAGATTTTCAGAAATCTTTAGACTATGGTCCAATTAAGGTTCCTATGGGCCAATAGCATCAATCCATGTGTAGGGAAGAGATAAATCCAAATTTGTAAAAAAGAAGATACCCAAAAATGAGTAAATGCTCACATGAGGTGAAGAGTTAAAAATGTACAGGTTTATTAGTAAAAAACTATGTGTAATATTAAAAATATGAGATATTTTGGGTATAATGATTTTATTATGACACATATGTAAGGAAGGGGAGTCCCTTAAATGCTCACATAAGATGAAGAGTTGAAAATGTACAAGGTTTATTAGTAAAAAACTATGAGCAATATTAAAAATATGAGATATTTTGGGTATCCAAAAATGAGTAAATGCTCACATAAGATGAAGAGTTGAAAATGTACAAGGTTTATTAGTAAAAAACTATGAGCAATATTAAAATGATTCCATTATGACACATATGTAAGGAAGGGGAGTTCTTTAAAGGAGGTGCATATTTCACATAAGATGAAGAGTTGAAAATGTACAAGGTTTATTAGTAAAAAAACTATGAGCAATATTAAAATGATTCCATTATGACACATATGTAAGGAAGGGGAGTTCTTTAAAGGAGGTGCATATTTCACATGCTTGAATGAGTTTTAAACTCATAAAAATTGAGATATTTCATCTCTCCTCTCTCCTCATTCAAGTCTAGTTCCAAAAAGTTAGCTTAACTGACCTAAAAATGGTCAAATATTGACCAAACTGATTTAGAAAATTCTAGAATCAGTTTGTTTGGTTAGGAGCTCAATTTTTCCTATAAATAGAAGCCTCCCCCTTGTTGAAAAATATATAGTGTTTATGCATCGTTACTCTACTCCACCTAAGCCAAGAACTGTGAATTCATTTAATAATTCACTAGTTTTTGGAGCTTCCCTCTTTCTTCAATCCCCATTAGTGGCTCCATCAACATACTTAACCAATTGATTGGTTGGGGGCCTCTACCGTGAACAAAGAATCAAGCAAGTTGTAAGGTAATTAGTGAATATTGATCTTTCTATAATTTCTCAATGTTTCTCTCTTCTCAACCCCTCTCAAGCTTGAGAAGTTTAATTGGTATGGTTTTTTTTTAAATACTATTGAAGTTTGAATAGTAGTGAAGAGTTACATAAGTTAATAAATGCTATTGAAGTTAATTTTCATTTATGTTTAAATTCTAATGATTTTTATGTAAATTCTCTCTCTCACTCAAGAAATGGTCATACTCATGACCCGTTCTCAATCCAAATCAAGCTTTTCATAAAGCTTTTCCTTAACCCAAGATTAAGCTATGCTTGAGGCCAATTTAATGGCTTTTTTCTATGCTTTTAGTTTATGCATATTGATGATTCAATCCACTATAGATTAATGATCCAATTAGAGATCATTTTAATTATTTCCTTAATGATAAGCTTTATCCCTTAGAAAAAATTGAGATTTATCAGTCATAGCAGCGGAGCTATGGCAAAATTTTTATAAAAATTATGCATAAAATAATTTCATTCAAAGCATAAAAAGAGGACTTCCTACCATATTCTAGGAATTATCATCCTAGATTAATTGAAAGAATTTCATTATAATCATGGAGAAATTGAATTTTAATATCATGCATAAAGGATAATTTTTTTATATCAAAAGTGTTACTTTTATCATTTTTAATTTTCATGCATAGAAGTATGCATAAAGGAAAAAATTTTATATCAAAAGTGTTACTTTTATCATTTTTTAATTTTTCATGCATAGAAGTATGCATAAAGGATAATTTTTTTATATCAAAAGTGTTACTTTTATCATATTGGATTTCATGCATAGAGGTATGCATAAAAGTTGAATATTTTATTATAAAAGTGTTACTTTTAGCATAATTGAATTTCATGCATAGAAGTATGCATAAAAGATATGGGAAGTGATAAGATATGATAAGATGCATGTGGATGTGGATGTGGATGTGGATGTATGAATGTGGATGTATGGATGTGAATGTGGATATGGGATGTGGATGTATAAATGAGGATGTGAAAATGGAGATAAGCATGTAGATGTGGATGCATGAATGTGGATGTATGGATGTGAATGAGGATATAGCTGTGGATGTATGGATGTGAATGTGCATGTAGATATGGATGTATATATGTGAATGGGAATGTGGATGTGGATGTATGTATGCATGTGGATGTGGATATGGATGTGTATGTATGAATGTGGATATGGGATGTGGATGTATAAATGAGGATGTGAAAATGGAGATAAGCATGTAGATGTGGATGCATGAATGTGGATGTATGGATGTGAATGAGGATATAGATGTGGATGTATGGATGTGAATGTGCATGTAGATATGGATGTATATATGTGAATGGGAATGTGGATGTGGATGTATGTATGCATGTGGATGTGGATATGGATGTGTATGTATGAATGTGGATATGGGATGTGGATGTATAAATGAGGATGTGAAAATGGAGATAAGCATGTAGATGTGGATGTATGGATGTGAATGTACTTGTAGATAAAGATGTATATATGTGAATGGGAATGTGGATGTGGATGTATGTATGCATGTGGATGCGGATATGGATGTGTATGTATGAATGTGGATATGGGATGTGGATGTATAAATGAGGATGTGAAAATGGAGATAAGCATGTAGATGTGGATGCATGAATGTGGATGTATGGATGTGAATGAGGATATAGATGTGGATGTATGGATGTGAATGTGCATGTAGATATGGATGTATATATGTGAATGGGAATGTGGATGTGGATGTATGTATGCATGTGGATGTGGATATGGATGTGTATGTATGAATGTGGATATGGGATGTGGATGTATAAATGAGGATGTGAAAATGGAGATAAGCATGTAGATGTGGATGCATGAATGTGGATGTATGGATGTGAATGAGGATATAGATGTGGATGTATGGATGTGAATGTGCATGTAGATATGGATGTATATATGTGAATGGGAATGTGGATGTGGATGTATGTATGCATGTGGATGTGGATATGGATGTGTATGTATGAATGTGGATATGGGATGTGGATGTATAAACGAGGATGTGAAAATGGAGATAAGCATGTAGATGTGGATGTATGGATGTGAATGTGGATGTGGATGTGGATGTATGAATGTGGATGTATGGATGTGAATGAGGATGTGGATGTGGATGCATGGATGTAAATGTGGATGTGTATGTACGGATGTAGGCATGTAGATGTGGATTCATGAATGTGGATGTATGGATGTGAATGAGGATATAGATGTGGATGTATGGATGTGAATGTGCATGTAGATATGGATGTATAGATGTGAATGAGAATGTGGATGTGGATGTGGATGTATGTATGTATGTATGTGGATGTGGATGTATGAATGAGGACGTGATAATGAATGTATGCATGTGGATGTGGATATGGATGTGTATGTATGAATGCGGATATGGATGTGGATATGGATGTGTATGTATGAATGTGGATATGGGATGTGGATGTATAAATGAGGATGTGAAAATGGAGATAAGCATGTAGATGTGGATGTATGGATGTGAATGTGGATGTAGATGTGGATGTATGGATGTGGATATGGATGTGAATATATGATATGTGATGTGAAGGAATCTGAAGTGAAGAGATGGAAAATGATATGATTGGATGAGTACACATATAAATGAAATGTGGAATAAGTAATGTGGATTGCATGAGGGATAATGTGGAAAAATGAGAGTTAATATAGAAATTGTATTTGTAAACTGTTTGTAAATGCTGTTTGTAAATGGCTGTTTTATGTCAAGAATGCTGGGAAAGCATTTTGACCGTCTTGTGATTAAGGTCGTGGAGACCTAACTGATAAAGTTGCAACTGCTGACGGAGAGTCAATGGAGGACGTCTCGCGTAGCAAGGTCGGCCGAGGTCTTGACCAGCCTCGGTTCGATTAAAATGGTGAGCTTCCGGTACGGTGGATGAGGGACCAAGGAAGCGGCCTATGAGTGAAGCGCTAGGTCACCTGCGAAGGATCCTAGAGGGTGCTGACCATACGGTGCTCGGGCTCTGGGTCGCCCAGGATACCCACGCGTGCGTCGAGGAAGATATTGGAACAAGGAGTAAGAGTTGTTTTGTGAAACCGGGCATGGATCTGGTTGACTGACCTTGCTGGTCCTCAACGGATGAGTCCATGGCTCTTTTATATGGATCTGTTGGTTGATCTTGCTGATCTTCAACGAGAGTCCATCTTGATAAGTGATTATATTGTTGAGTATTATGGGCTAGGAACTATTGAAACGGCCCCTGTGTGGACAGGTGGTGAGCGTTCTAGTTGCCAATGATGCCATAGATACTCTGATGAAGGAATGATGGGAAATTATGAATCAACTGGATAAATTGGGAGATTGTGATCAGTGGTACTATGGTTTCATTAAAGGATTGTTTTAAAGTTAGCTGATGCTAAGAAAAAGGCAATTTTCATATTGGGTGTGTAAGTGGTGTGGCTAGTTTTATGTTTGCATGAAATTCCGGCTAGGGGGCCTTGGAACTCTTTTCCTTGGTACCCGGGACAAAACCTAACCAAATTCCAAATTGGATCCCATCACTACAGTGGTTGGACGGTTGGCTAACCCATGGGATCGGATGGGGTTAGGCTGGACTGATGGATCCGTAAATCGAGACTCAATTTCTGTTATTACGATAGATAAAGTAAATCCCGGATAGAAATTGTTCTATGGATAGGAATCAACGGCTGTGCCTCCTTGGTGGGGAAAAAAGCGTTGATCCCAATGATCCAAGTGCAAGTTTCTTCCTTGATCTGACCAAGTATCTTTATAGATGCAGTCGGATCTGTTTGATCAGTAAGGGTTTTGACTACGTTAGAGTAAAAATTATCCTGGAGGAATCGCCCGTGCTTTCCGGATAAGGGAAGTTTTTCCGGGTCTGGTTTTGGAAAAACCGACGGATTAGTCTTTTGTCCGGATATCCGTGGACGAGGCCCCGAGTGTGGGACCCTGCCTCGCGCAAGAAGTGCTACTTCCGCTGCTAGTACCCCGAATCCGTTGTGCGGTGGGAACAGGGATCTCACATATTGGATATTCGATTAGATTATAGTTTTAGGTGCCCAACTTTGCATATGATGTTTCATTAGAAGACCTTGAAGTGAAACTCCTTGGCTAACTATGAGAGATTGGCTATTCTTCTTGAAAAAATGCCTGTTTTCCAGCTAAAGCCAAGGGCGCCCACGACATGAAACTAGATAACCTCATCTTGCAACCACCCTGAGGTTACTTTAGGAATGCAAAAATCTCAAAAAACCCAAACTAGAATGCTTGGGTACCCTTATTCTCTTGATTGCTTGTACCTATGCATTGTTAACGTACTTTCAAAGAACGTGTGTCCTTCCATTCACGTATAAACGTCTTGAAGCGTTGGAATGAAGATGGACACTGCAACCCATACCATTTCTGAAGCATGTCTTCTTCGTATGCGTGTCTTTCTCAAGTTTATATGAACAGCTTATAGATATCGAACGAGCATGAACATAAAGGCTATGATTATATTGGATGTGAGGAATAGATGGACATCAACAAAGATCTCAGAGTACATTGCAAGGTAGATAATTCCAAATTCATTACCACATTTGAAACTAAGTTACACGTTATTCATCAAGCCATAGGATTTTTGTGCTCGTTTGTGTGAGTGAATTTTTAAAAAAACCATACATAAAGTATGGCAAGGAGTTGGCACAATTCTCCCCAAAATTCTATAAACATAGGAGAACATGCCCTTCCCCCATTTCCCAAATAGCACTTTCAATATCGAAAGTGGACCAAAACACCTTTAGTGTTGAAGGCGCCCATGAGTCCTACGTATCGATTCATGATACAAAACTCATTTTCAAATGTGTTAATGAATTTTTAATTTTCTAATTTGCAAGGTATTTTTGAATCTCCATCGAACATAAGAATAGGCTTTAAACTCATCGATTGCAAATGTCAGTCTAGCATTGCTTTCAAGTATGCTTTCAAATTCATGTTCATTTGAGTATTTGAAATATCCTCTACACTACACGAATGATGCTACCCAAGCACTCACACAAAACATGGTAAAAGAATTTTTTTAAAAAATAATCTTGTTTTGCAAGCTTTAGAGCATGGAGTGCACTTGGTTTCGATGATGATGATGATGTGTGTGTGTGTGTGTGAGAGAGAGAGAGAGAGAGAGAGAGAGAGAGAGAGAGAGAACTTGCTTGCGTTTATGCACCAAGACATTTTGTGCATGAGGTAGTTGGGGATTCTCAAGCATATACAAGCTTGCAAAATATTATTTCATAGAAATCCCTCTTGAAATTTTATCATGAATATGGTTCCCCTTTGCTATAGTGCGATCGGCGCTATCTATGCCTACGTCATGTTCTTCTCGGTGGGGTTTGGCCCCGTGGGGTGGGTGTTGGCCTTGGAGAGTCATGGCCTCTATACACCACTTGCAAGAACACAAGAAGAAGACACAATGGGATCAGATCTGGGGGACAATGTGTGGCGGCTAAGTCATGGCCTCTATACACCACCCTGTAGACACCTAAGAAGAAGACACAATGGGATCAGATTTGGGGACACTAAAATCCCATCTCCAAGGACACTAATCAACTCAGCAACAGTCCTCAGTCCTCCAGCTGACACCACCAGACACTTCAATACCCTCCCAACCTCCCTATTAGACCTAGCTACTTGCTTCAGTTGTCCTCTCCAGTCAGCACTAACCTCTAGCACCTTTAATCATACACTTAAGAGCTTCTCCTGACCACAGCTCCAGTAGCTGACCAAAATCACTCTCGGTTGTTGCTGATGCAGAAATGTCTAATTCTTCTCTTTGGAAAGAGTGACCCAAGAGCCTGAAACCTATTACGGTGAGGAGTACGAGACGAAGAGGAATGGGAATGGCTAGCTTGCACCTGTGCTGAGTAATCCCTAGAGATATTTCAGAAAAGTATGGAAGTCCCCAACCCCTCCTCTCTTTACCAAGGGTGCTTGCATCCATATCTATACTACGATATCAACTTGGGCTTGAAGGCACAACCTTTGAGTAACTGAAATTGCTTTAGTAGAGAAACGAGAACCAATTGCCCAAATCTCACAACCAGAGAATGAAACGTATGACCCAGTAGAAGAGGGAGAACTAGAAGAACCTAAAGACAATATTACTTCTGAGCATATAGATGACCCACCATCTTATAATAGGGAAGAAAAATACTTGAATCACGTAGGCTTTTCAATGCATAACCTTGAAGAGTTGATGAAGGCCCTACAATTCTTGGTTGAGGTCAATGCACCCACATGATGCAAGCTGTCCAAGCTGAAGAAACATAAAGAGAAATCATAAACCAAGCTTTTACAATACCAATGGCACCAGTAATACATCCCATAGTAAATATTATTAGAGGTCTAAAAACTCGTCCACCTCATGTTAGAAGAGGTGTGGTCGAGAACTAGCCCCAAGAACTAGCCCGTCACATTTCCTAGAATCCTTTGTTTCATTGATTTGACCAACAAGACCAAATATAGGAGCATGTTCTAGACTAGTAGTTGAGAACCCTGATGAATATGTTGCCCCACCTCATGGATACTATCCATACACACCCCCTCCTACAGTTACACCATTGGACACAGCACATGCCGACCCTTTAGGCATGGCTAGAGGAATAGGAAGGGGGCTTGCACAAGATCTTGCAATGGCAAGGGAGCCAAGAGAAACACAAGTTAGCTAGTTCACATTGCAAAATTGTTGATTCAGTTTTTGAGGGATGGTGATCCCATCCACCAACACCTAAAGATGTTTGAGCAAGCATGTGAAACCTACGGGGAAGTCGATGATGTTACTAAACTTTGTGCCTGAGAGTCCAACTCTAGACGGAAGAGCGGGACAATGGTATTGTGTGTTGAAACCTAAGGAGAAGGTTGACTTTGATACACTCAAAATGTTGTTCATTCCCAGATTTGCACCAAGTGGTGCAAAGTGGAGTGCTACAATTCAACTTGGTAATCTTGAGCAAAATAAAAGAGAATCTATTGAAGATTACGTATCATGCACAAAACACTTTAACTCTCACTTGCAAACTAAGTGAATGGTTGAGAGATGATCAAATTTTGCCTAAATTCCAACTGGGAATTCAGAACGAGAAACTTCATGACTATTTAGTCTTAAAGGACCCCTCAACTTTTGATGAATGTGGTAAACTCGAAATAAAAATGGACAATAATATGGAGATTGAGGAACAAGAAACTCATTCAACTACTTGTTATATTTCAACCAAATCTAGTAAATCAAAGGGAACTATCCTAAGGATTTCCACTGATAGGCTAGTGAGTAAAATGATGATCGATGAGGTTACCAGTGCATTGCTAGAGTGACTGAAAGAAAATAATGTGCATGAACCCACAAGAAATCAACACTTGTATCCTAGGAGAGAATTAGCTTGGTGCCCAATTTGCAGGAACAATCATTTGGGAACAGAGTGTCTGGATGTGAGAGCCAAAACCTAGTTATATTGTGCTCATTGTCAATGGTATGGTAACCACGACACTTCTTGTTGCTACTACCACCAAAGAAACCCACAACCATAACTTGAGATGTCGTGGGCATTGTGTGCCACATTGATAATAGGTTGGAACAGGCTCACAAGATTCATCTTGTACCCAATAGAGTAGCTTAATTTGGGTGGCTCTTGGTTTTCAACTTCTTCTCCTTCATTCAAAGTCTTACACCTGCCAATTTTCCCAATTCACATGCTGCCTCTTCCATTATTTAACTATTTCTTCTTTCAAAGGCCTTGTAACCTTTCCTTTGGCTTGGAGGGTCACCTAAATGCATTTTCCACTCTCAAGGAGCTTCTCGGATTCCTTCATTACTAAGCTCTATGGCACTACGTTAGAGATTTGGCTCATGAACTTCCTTGCTTTGCTAGCTTGTCCCTTTTGTATTACCCTCATTGTTTGTACATACATGTAGATCTTTGACAAATAAATTTTCCTATAAAATATTATCAAGCCATTTTATGTGCTCTTTGACAATTACCTCATCCTATAAAAAAATATCAAGAAATTCATTGTCTTGTGAGTTTGGGGTCATTGTCTCTTCTTCTTTTTCCTAGGTGGACTTTTCAATTGGCTTTATCCCTAGTAGGCCTAACTTTTGCACATGCAAAAAAGTCCCTAAAAAGATCTTATTTTTTCTGTATGGCATCTTTCATTGGCTTTACATTAGTATCCCTAGTGGGCCTATCTTTTCTACATGCAAGAAAATCCATAACAAAGATCTTGTCTTCTAAGACATCATCTAGACATGAAATTTTCTCTTGCATTGTGGGATCTCTTCCTTGGCCTCGAAGGCATTCCTTCTTTGTTGTGTAATTGCAAACCCCTCTACATTTTTTGGCATAGGCACCTTGTCCTTTTGGATAATAAATCACTTGATCTCTTTTGAAAGGAAATCCATGTCACTTCACCTGGGAGCTCTATGACTTTCCATTCCATTACTTACCTCTTCCATGGCAAAATGCTCTTTCTCCTTAATTTTGGAATCATTGATCTTGTAGGTGGGTACCAGGAATTTGTCTTCCTTGACTTATAAAAAACCATCCTTTTGGTAGGTCCAATTGGTAATCCACCTATCATAAGATTAAAAGCCCTATATTGACAAATCATATAAAAGTCCACCCATGCCTCTTTGACAACCACCGCCACCATTACTAACACATTAGTCACCATGACCTTGGAATTCACAATAATCCCATTGGCCATTCTCAAGACACATTTTCCATTCTCAAGCACACATCTACCTTGGCATCCATGTGCCTGCCAATCTTATTGAACACTACGTCTCCTCAACTCTATCTCATGGAGGTTGAGTTGTTTCTAGATATTTCAAATGGGTAAGATCCTCCAAAATCTATGCCAAGGTAGATTTGGGAAAAAGGGGGTTATCTTATAATGGATCTTGAAATTATTAACACCGATGGGCATTGCCAATGTGCTAGGTTGGTTAACAATTGGGATAGACCTTCTTTGGCTTTAACTTTTGTGGGGCTTATTGCTTGTTTGCTTATTCTACTTCTTTGGACAAATTTTCTTCCTCCTTTAGATTTGGTAATTTTCTCATGGGAATTCCCTCTTTCTTCCCCATGGCATTGCCTTTTCTCTTCTTCATATGTCTTATGATGGCATGGTCCTTTGGTTGCATTGGTTGGACCACTTTAATCAAGGTCATCAACCTTGGGGTCTTTGGTGGTATTTCTTTTTATTGATGGGTTGATGATTTACCAACCTCTGGCCCAACATTAGGTCCACCCGTTTATCCATCCTCATTTTGAGGTAGTAATCCTCTCTAGCAGTAAAATTTCCCATAATACTTGCATTTTATTATGGGGTAGTCATCTTACACGCTTTGTAGGTCAAGGTTCTCTCCCATTCATGTTGACCACAAGGTATGATCTTTCTTTCAATAGGCCATCTTGGAGGAAAGGGCCTTCATAGTCTCTACCAAATTAATGCATGTATTTCTCCATCATTCCTCTCTCACTAAAGAGACATGGTGATTAGATTTTGCATCTTACACCTAGTATGGATGTGATGATGTGGTTTGTGATATGCTTACAAACCATTTTGAGTTGAAGTTGGTGACCACTATAGTTTTTGTTTGTTGAAGGTGCCCAAGCTCATCAAAGTTTCATATGGAGCTATTAAAATTGGGTAGGCCACCATTGATGGGGATCATGGTAGAGCAAGGCTTGAAGTAGTAGATTGAACTAGCATTGGCAACATCCCCCATGGGGTCCCATGTGTGGTGACATAGACTACAAGGCCCAAAAATCCTTACTACATGGCTTGAAATCTTGCCTTGTTGAATTGGTGCTCTTTTTCCCTTTCTATGTCTTATGCCAAATAGTCATATTGAGGTCTTGAGCGCATGGGTGAGGAGGCTGCCATCAATATCTATAGTGCAAAAATAATTCATATTTTTTATTTCTCCAATCATCTCTTGATTTAAGTATTTATCTACAATATCGTGTTGTTATTCTATTCTCTTACATGATATCACATCATAGGCTCTAGATAGTACTCTTTGTCAGTACTCTTTGTCAAGCTTGGGATAATGTTAGAAATGGCATAGTCTATAGGAAATGCAATGATAGCAAGAGCTCAATTGCCTGTTTTGTGAAGGTAAATTTAATGGGACCACTTTATAAATTATGGAAGGTCAAGTTTAGGGCCATCCTTGACTCTTATGAGTTATGGAAGACTATTATGGAGACTGATAGAAGGCCGAAGAAGGTTGTCAGTTTTTGGTCAAGCACCAACACTTACATGGTTCTAGACCACCTAGTTGGCTCTGGAAGAGATGACTAATGAAACTATGCCTAATGTTGTTGAAATATACAAGTGAATAGGGTGTGTGTGGGAACAAGCTCTTGGATAGAGGCTGTAAAAGAGGAGATGTAATTGTGAAAGAACCTGTGAAAAGGTTAGGGGAATCTACTGGGAGAGAATAATGGGTAGCATGAGGGAATTTAGGAGTGTGGAGTTATTCTGGGAGATAATCAGGGAAAAGAGAAGAGGTGGAGAGAATCAGGCAAGAGGTGGAGATATTCAGGGAGTGAATCATGGAGAAATCAAGGGGATTTGATGCTTGATGTAAACACTATAAATTGAGGCATAGCCCTAATGAGAATTTGCTGGTTTTTGAGTATCCATGCCTACATTAATCTATGTGCTAATTATTCACTAATTACGTCTTAATCACTTGCTAATCACTTTGTTAATTATGCTGATTCTAGTGTTTGATCCACCATAGCTCATCATTTTGCTCAAATTTCAACATGGTATCAGAGCCATGCCTAGAATCAACCAGATTTATGAGCCCATTAGTGAATTAATTAGGATTAGTAAAATAATTAGCAAAAAATCAATTTTTTAGTAAGCTTTCACTCTTCCCCTTCACCCCCAGCCAGTGGAGGGTCTCTAGCATCTAGCACAGTTAAAATTAGGTCTTGTGCTTCTAACACAAGCTAGCTAAGGTCCTTGGCTACTAGCCCATCTACTCCACGCAGCAAACCGCCGGCGGAAGCAGCGAATTTTTGCTAATTAGTAGGCGCCGTTTTTTTGAAGCAGTTTGAAGATTTCTCTTTGCTCAGTTCAAATGTCTTCAATTCCTCTTAGCACAAAGGGTAATCAAGCATGCTCTACAAGCTGGTGAAGACAGAAATCAATTTCATCAAGTCTACAGAGAGATCAAAGCTCTTCATCAAATCTGCAGGTGACTTTGGTAAAACAGAGATTAAGCTTTCATTATTTGGTCAAATCTTGTGTTTCTTGGCTTAATCCTCTACTAGACTCATTGCTATTGATGCCTTTGAAAGCATTTGAGCTCATTTGAAGTGGAAGGCACCAGATCTGAGCTCCCCGCATACTCTGTTTTCTGCACACAAACCAGAGCATTAATTTGCTAATCAGTGATTAATCAGTGCTAATCACTGTACTTTGGTGCAATTGAGGGTTCAAATTAACCATTAGGTATCTGATACAGATCCCTAAAGCTTCAGATTGCAAATCGGAGTTGGTTTGATACTCCAACCATCCCGTACAAATTGGTTACTCTCAATTTAATGTAATTTCTGGTGATTTTATGCTGATAAAATTGTTGTAATCATCTATTAAACACCAGATTGAGTTGTAAAAGGGTAGACACTGCCCTTGAATCTTGAATTTGGATCAAGAGGTAAGACCCCCTTCACATCACCATGAATTCAGCACAGGAAATAGCCAAATTTAATGGAGAACAGTTTTATACATGGCAAACAAAAACCATGTATTTGCTGATGAGGAAAAATCTGTGGGGATTAGTTGAAGGGAGATATGAATGCCCAGAGAGAGGGGAAAATGAGTGGAAGAGTAGGAATGAAAAAGCATTGGGGCTTATTGCACTCAGTTTAAATGATGAGATCATTCATCATATCACAGGGATATAGTGGGCAAAAGATGCATGGGATGAACTCAATAAATTATTTGGTACACAAGCAAAAAATTCCAAGATAAATCTATTAATGCAATTTTACAAATTGGACATGAAGGAAAGTGAACCCTTAATCACACACTTGAACAAATATAAAAGCATTAAGCAACAGCTGGCAGCTATTGGCAAAAAGGTAGAAGATGATGAAGCATTAGCTGTACTTTTGAAGAGTGTGGACAAAGGAGATTATGAAAACATTGTAGCAACACTAAAGAATGTACCTGAACTGAAGATACACGAGATAGAAGCAGCTCTACTAGAGCAAGAGAGCAGAGGCAAAGAGAAGAAAGAGCTCGACTCAACAGCAGGAGAGGAAAAAGCATTCTTCACCCGAGGAGGATTCTCTCGAGGACGAGGACGAGGAAGAGACAGAGTAGGAGGGAGGACCTTCACTTGCCACAAATGTGGAAAGCCAGGACACATGGCAAGAGACTGCTACAGCAAACCCAGTGAAGAAGGAACGACATCGGCAAACTTCATGGAGGCTCCAAGAGAAGTGGAGTCGGATCATCTTTTCTGAGAGAGAGAGAGAGAGAACCCACAACCCAATGTAACCTGCCCCAATAAAGTAAAACCACCTCTGAGCCACCGATGATGTAGGCCAAGTGGTAGATGTATGTGTGAACACTTTAGTCAAGGTCACGGGCACTTATAGTAGCCTTGGACACATAGAGAGAGAGAGTGTCAAGGACTATGGAGTTTAGGGACTTGAGGCACTGGTCACGGGCTATCAAGTAAGAGGGAAACTTGATACAGGGTCCAGGTGTGTTAGGATTATTCACTTGAGGGGAGCTGTTGAAATATACAAGTGAATAGGGTGTGTGTGGGAACAAGCTCTTGGATAGAGGCTGTAAAGGAGGAGATGTAATTGGGAAAGAACCTGTGAAAAGGTTAGGAGAATCTACTGGGAGAGAATAATGGGTAGCATGAGGGAATTTAGGAGTGTGGAGTTATTCTGGGAGATAATCAGGGAAAAGAGAAGAGGTGGAGAGAATCAGGCAAGAGGTGGAGATATTCAGGGAGTGAATCATGGAGAAATCAAGGGGATTTGATGCTTGATGTAAACACTATAAATTGAGGCATAGCCCTAATGAGAATTTGCTGGTTTTTGAGTATCCATGCCTACATTAATCTATGTGCTAATTATTCACTAATTACGTCTTAATCACTTGCTAATCACTTTGTTAATTATGCTGATTCTAGTGTTTGATCCACCATAGCTCATCATTTTGCTCAAATTTCAACAAATGTGACAAGCCAACATTGGCGCATTGTGCTGCCTATCTGCCTAAGCTAGGGGAGTTAGTTGAGAGTCGAGACTGCACATAGGTTAGTTCCTATTCCACTTCACGATTGCTGATTCCTGATAGGATTTAGTTCCTAGTCCAATCAAGATTCTTGACTGATAAGAGTTAACGTACAAACAATAATACAATTAACACAAAATAGACATGGAATAGAAAGAACTATGCAGTGCAAAGTAGAGGCCAACCCATGAGACATTCCTTCAGTATTAGCTTGAACTCTCAACCATACAATACATTAGCAATGACTTCACTCATGAACTTATGAGCTCAACTCCCTCTATTGACTAGTCTATCTCTCTATCCATAAATCTGGAATTAATCCCCTTCCTTCTTACATCTATCCGGTTACTACCCATTTACAAGGAACCATTTTAGGTTGTTACAAAACAAGAAAGCTAGTTAACTCATCATATTTTGTTACACAAGGAACCATTTCAGGTTGTTACAAAACAAGAAAGCTAGTTAACTCATCATATTTTGTTACACAAACAAGAAAGCTAGTTAACCCATTTACAAGGAACCATTTCAGGTTGTTACAAAATAAGAAAGCTAGTTAACTCATCATATTTTGTTACACAAACAGCACAGTCTGGTGGTGACCTCAGTGGTGACTAGACGAGCTAGTTGGCTACCAATACCTGGAGATGGTGGACACTGCATCAACATAGCAATGAAGCCCCTTGTTCCTGTTGTTCTTTGAAAATGTTGATTTTTTTTTTGCATCATAATTGCTTTTGATTCTAGATCATGTTGTCCAAGCTTGTTACGGCATGTTCCATCCTTCTTTTTCTAGTTCAGCTTGTGTAGCGATGCCCCCTAAAACAAACTTTATTGGCTGATCTTGGCCATACCCAGACTCATAAGCTCTTTTTCTACTTTGACCCATGCATGCCTGATCTCTATCCTTTCATCTAGTTGTATGAACTATACGTTGATGGGTCGTGCATCTCGATACTTTTCTTTGGCACTTTTCATAGCATCTACTATCCATACTGGCCCCACGAAGGCATGGGGGCTTTGTCTATTCTAGAGCAATAACATCATCTTCAAAAAAAGTCTACTCCAGTTCTCTTAGCCCTCTTCTGTGGCCTCCGCTCCACTTCCACCCATAGGGTGGAATCCTAGAAGATGGTTATGATCTTAGAACCCCCTTCTCTTTGTCTACTAGATGACTTCACTGGTGAGGGCACTAGCACTCTTGCTCTCTGAATGAGCCATTTCCTCCTTACTCGGATAAGAGCCCACTACTTCCCCTCATGGCTATGGATCTGGGGGAGGGGATTCCACCTTGTCCTCGTCTACGCTGTTGCTTGAGAACTACCTTGGCCTTGGCCTACAACCTTAGGCACTTTCAACTAGTTCATAAATTTGGTGATGCCATCCTAGTTGGAAGGCTTCATGGCACCTGCCTATTGTGCTGATTTCACCAATTTCTACATGCATTGAAGGGCGGTTTGCTTCCATGAACTTAGGCTCTTTTTCCCTACTTACTCGTGCAATTTTCATTTCATATCTTCTTATGCCCTCTTCTCTCTTTTGGCTCAGCATTCAAAGTGAAAAATCATCTTTTCTTTGGATTCTATCTCCTCAGTATGGGCTTTCTTCATGGTATCCATCTATTTAGCCTTCTTCTTAATGTTTAAATTTGTTGTTTTCAATGATTGCAACGTTCTTTCTTCACCGTTTTGATGGTCATGTCATCTTGCCTTTGATGTTCTTTGTATTCTTCAATGACTATTTCTAGCTCTTCTATCAGGATGCATAGGGCCGCGGCATCATTTTCTCTTTCTTCTAACTTCTTCATGGCTGCCTAAGCATGCTCCCTCAATTCATTTGCCAGGATATTGTCCAATGCAGATCCCGGTCCATAGTAAAATTTCCTTACCTTTCCCATTTGGTTCAATACCCAGCTTCTTCTCCTCTCCTTTCATGATGGCGAACCTCTTGTTCCAGGTCTCCACTTCCACCCTTGCCTGCTTTTTTATGGCTTGATTTAGTTCATCTTGCATTTGCATTGTTTCTTAGTTTTTCTTGGCCATATTTTCCTTCATCTCCTCCATTTCCTTCTTCATTCCTTTGTTGGTCTACTGGGGGACCTTGATTTTCTTTTGCATGTCCTCCTGCCTGGGCTACTTTTTCCCTTATGTGTATGTCCTCCTATAGTCTACAGGACTTTCCTTCTAGCTCATCATGTTCTGCAAAGCAACATCTTTCTCTTTGTTGATGATGGATTGCACTTTTTTCATTTCCTTGAGTCTATCATTCATGTATCTTTGTAGATAATCTAGGGCTCCTTGCACCCATTTCATCTCAATTGTGTCTGAAAAGCTTGCTTGAGCTGGCACCATCTATGTCAAGATGGGTACGGAGAGTTCTGGTCATGGGGGTCTATGTCCCAGCTGATATGTATTATTTTCTAAAATTTTTCTCATAGCTTCGCTGCTCCTATTACTGATAATTTTTAATTTTCCTAAAAGAATAAAACATTGTTATGAAAAATATGATAGAAAATCTAATTTTAAGTTTAAATCTTAACTATGAATTTAAGTCGTAATTTTAACCATGATTTAATTATGATTATCCCACTAAATTAACCTAATTCTATTATTCCTCTTTTCCCAATTTGATAAGATAATTTATTTCTCATTTAGAATCAATCAAAGTAGTTTTTAACTACTTATAAATAATCTAAAAGAATTTACTATTATTTTGTTAACATAAAAGCATAAATATATAATTTTCTTATTCTCTACCTTAACAAGCTTGGAGTTTGGTTTTGAAATAAGAATTTATCAAGATATCTTTACCCCAAGATAAGCATAATCAAGCACTACAAGACAATGCTGCCATACACGCGTTTCATACACGCGATAAATTACGAGCGCGTGTATGGTCGCGCCTGTATTTGAATAGAATCGGGCGCGTGTATTTTAGCATTTAAGTTCGCATGTATATTTGCATTTATCAACGCGTGTATAAACGCGTTTATATACACGCAGTAATACATGCATCTATACACGGTAATATTCACGGATTAATACACGCTATTATACACGGATTAATACACGCTACTATACACGGATTAATACACGCATGGCAGAGAAAAACTGAATTCCTTTACAAAATTAAAAACTATTTTCTTTAAACCATCTCATAGTACATTACAGTATACATCATTACACAATCCCACTACATGCATTTACAAGAATGAAATATATTCAAAAATAAATCATGCATATGAGATGATAGAAATGTCATCAATTTAGAACGTATAGTGACGGATTGGTTAGGGTTCGATCTCATCTTCAATAAGATCCATCCTTGCCAAACGATCAACATCAATATCCATTTGATCAATTTGTAAGGCTACGATTAAATTTATTCCACTATCGATATTCTGTACTCCATTGATAATGGTATCGATGTCCTGATCATCCTCATCAACATCACCATCATCCTCAATGGTAGGGTCATTCTCATGATCATGAGAAATGGCATGCTCATCCTCATTATCATGATCATCTCTTATTTCTTGATCATCGATCACAACATCTTCAATGGCATGTTCGAGTCGACATCATCTTCATTGCGGCTTGTTACATCCTCCATATGCTCCATATCAGTGAATGTATTATACATCACTTTGGAACGTGGTGCAATAGGGATGACGTACCACCATTTGATGTCATGCACCATTGGTAGATAGATAACCTACTCAAATACACATAGTACAGTAATTAATTAGCATATCAAAAGTAAAGGGGTACGCGAGCTTAGATATATATGTACATGAAACACATTAGTAAAAAAATGCATACCTGCTCACATTGTTGTGGCAATACGAGCCTATCTTTCTTTGTTTGCCAGAACTTTGTAGAGTCAATAGTTACATATCCACTTGCATGGCGTTTTATCGTTGCATCAGGCCCTTTTTCCACCACGTTCATTTGCCATTTGACATCCAAAACATACACAAAGAAGCGACGAAAGTCAAGCCTAAATATGTCTTGGATTATGCCACAATAATCATCCATTTTTCCATTAGCTCCCTCAAAGCTACTAATGACACCGCAATCTTGTGTATTTCTCTTTTCATCAATTCTTTGTGTTCGAAAATGCTTGCCTTCACACCATATAGCATTGAACATAGTGCACTGGACCAAAATAGAAGCAATATTTGTGTAAGCAATGTGAATAAATATTAAAAGCAAATCACTTACAACTAATGCAAAACATTAGTTCTATGTACCTTTGACATGCGTCCTCGTGCATACTCCCATTCTTCCGCCGTGATATGCAGCCCCTCGTCGCTCTCTGCTCTCTCCATTTTCTCATGCAACCAATCAACATGGATATCATTCGGAAGTGTTGCTAGATGCTTAGGGTACGCCTTCCGAGAGCCATGTTGCCTCCGAAAGAGAGCTCTTTCTGCTTGCCTTTTTGTCTTTGCATCCTCATATCTTGTAACCCATCTGCTCATCACATCACTATTAAGGATACAAGTGAAATTGAGATCATCAATCAATGTTCTGTCAATTACTTTACTCTGTCCTTTTCCTTGAGGCACAATAGAGGTCATCCTCAAGTCCTCTTCATTGCTCCATAGTCGTGGCAAAGAGCTGTCCACCTGACCAAGAAATTCTGAAATATATACAAGAGACTCTTGTATCAACCAACCCTCGGCCATGCTTCCTTCAGGCCTTGCACTTTGCCTCACAAAGTCTTTTAAGGTCTTCATGAAGCGCTCTAGGAAGAACATCCAGCGTGCATGCACAGTACCACATAAAGATTTCGTCCACTAAATGCACAATGAGATGTAGTTGACTTGTGAGAATGGTTCGCGGAAAAGTCTCCTCTACCAAACAAATCACCTCCACTGCCATAACACGCGCATCATCCAACGTGGCTGGATAAATTGCTTTGGAACTAACATATCTGAAAAATAAATAAATAGTACGTTATACCTCATGCACGTTCATTTTGCAAGGTATAATGAAGGGTGATCTGAGCATGGGTTTTACATACCTCACAAGCTCGCCCATCTTATAAATACATTTTTTCAAACTCTTATTTGCAGAATGGTCGATGCTAGTAGGTAGTATGAACTGCGCACATAAGAGCACATGTATGTATGGTTTATGGCATTACAAAATTTAATTTCAACGTACGTACAAGACTTGGAAAACACTTACTTGAAGCATCTTGTGCCAATCGTGGGACTTCAACCCATATAGTTGCTCAACGCCTCTTTTCTTAGTGGTTGTAAAGGCTCCCTTCAATGATCTCATGCATCCAGTGGGAGTACGCAAAGTGGTGATGGCCTGGTTTACCTGCTTCTCCTCTTTCTTTGATATAATCCATGGTGCAGGCGGAAGACGAACATGCCCACCCACCTCTCGTGCCCAAGCTTGACGCATACGTCCTACGACCCGCAAGTCCTCACGTACGCTAACATTGTCTCGTTTACCAATAATATGTTCCCAAATACCAGATCCCACATTCTTGAAGATGTGCATGGGATCAAGAAGATGGTTGATCTTAAGATGGATCCAATATGGCAGCCGAAAAAAATTGGAGTACCTACACAAGGGATTGCTCTATGTGACCTTTAATCCAATTAGAGACTACACAAAACAAGATTGAAAAATCATTACTATACCTGTTCATGCCATCTGGAGGAAGAATAGTTGTAGACTCCCAATACGCTTCCAATCTTTTGCACGAAGTGTTTGTGGAGGAATGTTACTCTTACTAGCAACATATTTAGGATGATCTGAGGGGAGAAATCGATGATGATTATCGAATATAGTCTTACACAAACCGTCAGCATACTCATGTACTAACAAAGGGCCACAAACAGGACATGCATGTTTACCCGATGTTTTCAAACCTGTTAAAATATAAATAAAAGTTAGAATAATAAAGTCAATATGTATAATTAATATATATAGCCAATAGTAATAGAGTAGGGAGGTAATTAGAATTCTTACCAGAACAATCGCTGTATCCTCGAAAGTCATGCATTGTCCACATCAACACTGCTTTTAAGTCGAAGTGTCGAGAGGAGGGAGGCCTACTAATGTCCACCACCGCAACAGCTCTCCATAGTTCCTCCAACTCATCAATCAATGGTTCAAGATAAACATCCATATGCTTGACTTTATGTTTCCCTGGAATTAGAAGGGATAACATAAGATGTCCCTTCTTGATCGCCATTGATGGTGGAAGGTTGTAATTCACCAACACAACTTGCCACACGCTGTATGCGGTGCTTTTGAAACCAAATGGATTCACTCCATCCATACCCAGGCCAAGTCTCAAGTTTCTAGGCTCTGTTTTAAAGCTGGGCCACTCATCTTCAATATGCTTCCAAGCAGGAGTGTCTGCGGGAATTCTCCACATGCCATCATCCAATCGATGTGAGGAATGCCATGACATGAGCTCTGCTATGGATTTGCACTTGAACATGTGTTTGATGCGAGGAATTATAGGAAAGTGTCGCAAGACTTTACGAGGTACATCAAAACTCTTCATATCTGTTCTGTACCTTGCTTCACCACAAGTGGGACAATGTAGAGCCTCCTTATGCATCCCACGAAAGAGAATGCAATCATTGACGCATGCATGTATGCGATCATAATCCAGTCCTCCAAGAGATGTCACATAGCGCCTCGCTATGTCTCTTGAGGTGGGTAGTCTATTTTCCTTTGGAAGCATGTTTGATAATAGCCTGCATCCAATATCATCAATTATAATTAGTCTTAAATCCTAAACCTTAAACCACTAATTCAAATTTGTAAGTTAGAATGCTTACTTCAATAATGCGTCAAGACTTGCATTGCTCCATCCATAAACTGTTTGTATATTAAGTAGTTCAAGTGAAGCACGTAAAACAGAGAATGTGCACCCTTCAAACACCGGTGTCGATGAAGCCTTATAAAGATGCTCTTGTTCCATATCATCGTCGTCCATACCTTTGGGATCATCCTTAAAAAGATTCCGCACCATATCATCAAGCACCTCCTCTTCCACAACTTCGTGGGGTGCAGGGCTATTGTCATCCCTTTCCCACTCATCTCTGACAATAGATCCCGAAGCTCCAGCATCATCTCGTCGACGCTTTGCGTGCTCTCGTCGCGCGTAGGGTACCATGTTAGGGTGTGGTACTGCATCCTGCTTCAATTAGAGTTTATATATTACAACTCTATTAATTTAATTTGGATACCATGAGTCATTTGAATACCATCAATTTACATCTACTCACCTCTAAACCTGTTTGATTCCATTCTCCATACATGGAGATGTGATTCAAGGTAATTCGACGTGCTCGTACAATGAATCCTTGACATCGATTACACATACATTTGATCCGTTGTCCCAACCACACATCGCGATTACGATGACGCATTGTCTCATCTTCCCCAGAACTGCTTGAAGAGGTTGATGAAATCCTATATACAAACCAGAAAACACAAAATCATAATATGTTTTTAATGAAAGTATAAAAATCGTGTGTATTGACGCGGCTATTTCCTAAAAATTGCATGTATTAACGCGGCTATTTCCTAAAAATCGTGTGTATTAACGCGGGTAATTCCTGCAAAATGCGTGTATAAACGCAGCTAAAATATCATACACGCGAATATACACGCGTTTATAAACACGACGGTATGTTTAAACTAAAAATAGCCCGCCTTCCCCAAATATAGATTTTGAACTAACATATCAACACTGCTTTCGTTTTCGCCTCTTCCAACAGTAACGAAACCTAAGTGCAAGGAGGGAGCAGAGAAGGAGCACACACGGGAGAAGGAGGGAGCAGAGAAGGAGCAGAGAAGACTCACTTTTTCAGAGGTGAGTCAATTTGTCCTGTGCCTTGTCTCTTTCCTCAGATTTGTTTATGCTATTTGCTCTTTGCTTTTTGGGTTTGTCTCCGTCCTTTTGCTTCTGTGCACACGATTGGGTGAATGATTCTGACAGGGGTGACAATGGTCCTTTTATAAGGACACTTTGTCTTTGTCGGAGGTCGGTCCTTTTGAAAAAAAAATTTCCCAGGTCGCGTGTAGAATCGCGTGTAAAAGCACGTGTACCCTGTCTGCAGAGTCTGTTCACGCGAATATACACGCGTTTTCTGACGGGTATATACACGCGTTTTCTGATGGGTGTATACACGCGTTTCTGCACGGGTGTATACACGAGACTGCGTTTCAAAATTCATGATTTGCAGGCAACACAACTGACTTGAATGATGATATTTGTGTGAGTCAAGAGACAGCCCATGATGTACATGAAGATGTTTGTTTTGCAGGTTCTTTATGGATATTCCAGGTTCTTCATCCGATCCATTTACGTACAGCAATTGGCTGATGGAGATACTGAATCATTTTGGGCGCCATCCTGGTCTAGTTGAGCTCACAGAGTATATGTATGCCCATCCCCCTCCTTCCCTGCGTGGTGTCTATACCCCTACCGCGAGTATCCAGGGCACTCCAGTGCCATCTATTCCTTCGAGTCCGACGAGACGACATGCAGCTTCTCCTCTTCCACGTCCACCGAGGAGACATACCTCGTCCCAGACACACTCACGTACACCCTCACAGCCACCATCACGTGCTCCCTCAGAGCCACCGTCACGTCAGGGCTCACAGCCACCGTCACGTAGACAATCCCCCAGTCGTGACTCCACCCACAGCAGTAGGAAGAGTGGGAGTGGAGGATGCAGCGGGTGCTTTGGGGGAGGTGGGGGAGGTGGGGGAGGTAGTAGGGCACGCGGTGAGAGAGGAGATAGAGGGAGAAGAGTTAGAGGAGACAGTTCGGAAGAGGAGGAGATGAGAGAGATGGAGAGAGTGGTCTGCTATGATGTGACGAATAGGGGCGGGATAGTGATGGATGCGAGGGGGAGGGAGGTAATGGAGTACATGCATGGGGTAGTGTCAAACTCATATAGAAATTGTTTTATTAAATTTAAAGATCAAAATAGCCGATTAGTTGGGGAGGTGATAGAGGCTGTACATAGTCGGTACCCTAATCCCCCACATGCTACATTCTCGGATGTATGGGGAAGGACGCGAATAAGGGAGATCTTAAGTAATAAAAGATCTCACCTTAAAAAACTCGCGTACGATGACCGGCTAAATGTAGCTACGGGTGGCTATCCTGCCGAGAAACCTGCCACTGTGCACAAACGCGAGTGGAAGGAGGCAAAGAAACGAGCAGAGGGTGGCGTGAAAAGCAGGCAGCATGTGGAGGCACGACGGATCTAGATGGAGACCATTGGATCTTCGCATTTCGGATCTGGCGACGTCGAGTCATGGGAGGCAGAGTTCGTAAGTATCTTGTCACTTTATTTGATTGTTTACTTAATTCATTGATTCTATGATTGTTTTAATCTTACAAATTGTGTTGATTATGATACAGCGACGGGTTACGGGGAGGAAGCCCACAACCCACGATACTGTGTATGCTCACCGGCATAGTAGACGTGACACGTGGGCCATCTTCAGAGCCGAGGGACGTATTACGGACGCGCAGTTTGAGATGGCCATGAGACCATACGGTCGATAGGTACTTGAAAATTCTAAACGAATGATTTTGGTTTATTGAATTACATATATATATATACCTATATACTATATATTACTTGAACAGGCACAAGCTGCTGATGATCCACCCGCCGCCACTGCAGAGGGTGGACGTGAGCACTACTCATCGGCTCACATTCCATATTGAGGATGTGGTTGTATATATTTTTTTGTAAACTGAAGCCATGGGCTACTTCGAGATATGGACTCCCTTGTATACATGTATGAAATTTTGATAGTAATATTGAATTGATTGATCGATAGTATTACATTCATGTCTGTCTTGAATCGTGTATTGACAATGTATGCATTCATGTCGTTCTTGTCTTAATCTCCTTCGTGCATATGTTCTTCGTGGATGGTCTAATGGGATGGTCTAATGCACAAAAAAAAAAAATCCAGAGAGTGTTATTGGGTGCTGGAATGCTGGAACAGTATTCAGGCACCAAATAGCACTCTCTGAAATTTTTTTTTGCTCTCTGTTCGCGTGTATAAACGCGTCAGAACTACTAAAATCCGCGTGTATTTACGCGGACAATCTGTAAAATACGCGTGTATTAATGCGTCAAAACTGACAATTACGCGTGTATAAGCGCATGTAAATGAAAGAAACGCGTGTATAGATGCAGGTATCAACGCGTCTGAGACATCTGAACTGAACAGAACGCGGCTATACACCCGTGTATAAGCGCGTCTAAATTAACGAAAGGCGTGTATAGCCGCATGTATCAACGCGTCTGTGAAAAGAACGCGGCTATACACCCGTGTATAAATGCGTCTGAGAGGTCCTATACATGCGCTTTTACACGCATGTCTGTGGCCGCGATGATACACGCGCTAATACACGGGCCCGCTACTTTTTTTCACAAGTCATTTTTAGCGGCTAGGAGCGCGGGTATGAGCCCGATCCCTTGTAGTGAAGT
>NC_141086.1:48268589-48477522 GCF_041138505.1 Cibotium barometz | reverse complement strand
TTGCCCTGGGTGGAGGTAAAAGAATATCTAACAAGAGTGCTAGAAGTGTTGGCCATGAAATTGCTAGAAATAGGACTCTTTTGAAAAAATAATAAGGCAAATAACAAATGGACTTTATTTCGGGATGTCATTAGCCGAAAGTTTGAGACTTATGAGAAGATATCGGCACTTCATTGCTAGAAATAAGGCTTCTTATAATGCAACTAGAAGAGTAAAATTTAATGGAGCTAACGAGGGTCTTGCAGCATCCATGACATTGGCTATGAGTAGGTTTTCTTTTAATAAGGGTCCTGCAGTGGTGGCTAATCAGGGTGTTATGGCAAATAATGAGGCAGTAGTGGTGTGCCTTGATGCAAGTGATGAGGATGTGGTCAGAAGGGTTGTACTGAGTGATCCAAGAATGCTGTCTTCTTCTATGGAAAATGATGAGAGAGTACTTGCACCATTGAACGGAGTTAATGATGAAGAAGCCAGTATATTTAATGAAAGAGTAGTAATAGATGGCGAGAGAGCAATGATAGAGAATGAAAGTGTATTGGTAGGTGGTCAGAGACTAGTGGCAGAGGATGAGAGTGTATTCGAATTTGAAAATGAGGGTGATGTAACTACAATGTCCTTATTTTCTATCCGTGAAGGTAGGGAAGTATCATTTGCTACTACAATAAGAAGAGATAATCTTAGCTCTCGAATTGCCTTGGGTGAAGATCAAAGGATATTCAACAAGAGTGGTAGAAGTTTTCGCCGTGAGATCATTGCTAGGAATAGGACTCTTTTGAAATAAATAACAAGGGAAATGGCAAGTGGAGTTTATTTAGGGATATCATTGGTTGAAATTTTGAGACTTACAAGAAGGTACCGTCGCTTCATCGCTAGAAATAGGACCTCTTATAATGCAGCTAGAAGAGTAAATGAGGGTAATGCAATTACAATGTCTTCTTTTTCTGCCCACATGAAGAGAGAGAAGTGCCATTTGCTAATACAATAAGAAGGGAGAGTATTGGAGAAATTCCCTCTTATGTATTTGAAAAAAGAAAGGGTGGGATTTTGTCTATCCTCCATGAACTCTCGCACGTACAAGGTATACATGCAGCTACTTGGCCTTTGGTATATTCGTGCACTTTAAGCCACTCATTTTAGGAGGGATGACACATGAGTGTGGGTTTTGTGGAGCACATTTATGGGCAAGTAACAAGAAGATGAGTTGTGGACAAGTTCTTGGTAAATATTGTTGTAAACATGGGCATGTGTCTCTTTCTTCACTTGTTGAACCACCTAAGCCATTAAGGTCTCTTTTGATTGGTAGTGACACTACAAGTAAAAATTTTCAAGTAAACATCAGGGCTTATAATAATGTCTCTAAGCAGAGCCTTGATGAGGAGCTTGGCATTCCATCTGTGGTTACTCTTGATGTAAGGAGAACCATGGGATCATGCTTTTAGTCATCTATGTGGATGACTTGATTATCACTGGTGATAGTGATGCTAACATACAGGATGTCAGGATGCTTTTGAAGCAGAAGTTTAAGATAAAGGATTTGGGCGATAGTGATGCTAACATACAGGATGTCAGGATGCTTTTGAAGCAGAAGTTTGAGATAAAGGATTTGGGTGAGTTGTGATATTTCTTGGGCATAGAGGTGGTGAGATTACCTCATGGAATTTTGCTATTGCAGAGGTAGTATGGCTTGGACATGTTGTCCAAGTATGGTATGACAAGCTATAAGCCTATTTCAGTGCCATTGAAGTAGAACACAAAGCTTTTCAGCAGATATAGGTGAGCTTTTGGAGGACCCCACTACATATACAAGCGCATAGTGGTTAGTTTGATCTACATGACCATTACGAGGCCAGACTTGAGTTATGATGTTGGAATTGTGAGTCCGTTTATGCAGGCCCCTAGGAAGCCACACTTGGATGCGGCTAGACAGATTCTCAGGTACATAAAGTCCACAGTTGATTATGGACTTTTCTATGAGGCTGGTACAGAGATACATCTGCATGGGTACACACATGCTGATTGGGCTAGTAGTATTGGAGACAGGAGATCTACCAGTGGTTTTATGTTCTCATTTGGGAGTGTTGCTATGAGTTAGAGTAGTAAGAAGCAGACAACAGTTGCCTTGTCGAGTACAGAGGCAGAGTATAGGGGTGCTGCTATGGCAGCGTGTGAGGTAGCATGGATTCATAAGCTACTTGGTGACATGGGAGAGCCTGTGGTGGATAGGGCAGTTGTCATATATTGTGACAACATGAGCAGCCTACAGTTGGCTAGTAACCCAGTATATCATGCTAGAATAAAGCACATTGAGGTGCATTATCACTTTATGAGGGAGAAGGTTCTATCAGGAGATGTAGATTTGGTATATGTCAGCACACTCAGGTGGCACGAAGGCATTGGGCACAGAGAAGCTCCACATGTTTAGGAGCTTTCTTGGAGTGCACTGTGTGGAGTTGAGCTCGAGGGGGAGTGTTGAGATATCGAGCTCAACTAGTGCTACGGTGGACATTGATGACCCGCCTGGGTGATAGCTTCTGCACCTCCACCACCCACTGGCATGGTTGGTGAGATTATGAGTGATATGCGGCCAGTGGGATGACAGGCTATGTGACAGCCATTTTGGATTACTAGAGACTGGCATAGTTATAGCACCATCTCATTTAGTCGGGTTCACATTATGGACCGACCCTTGTATGTTGTAGTAGTTGAGTACTAACCCATATAGTGTTTACTCTTATCTTTATGTTATGTTGGTTGAGTAGAGAAGAAGAAGATAGAAGAAAATTCAGCCATCCATCTCTCTCTTGTGTCTTGCTCTCTCTTGTGTGTATGTGTTTGCTTGCTAGGGTTTGAAGCTCTCCCTCTGCCCCACATTCTCTTTATCATCACACCATTCTAACTATCTAACATTCCAATCTTTGTTGTCAATGTTGTTAAGCACAAGGTTTTCGTGGTCAAGTCAAGCCCTAGATATCTTGACACCAAGATAAGCTTTACGTGTTTTTTGCCATTGATTCCTTGAATCCTGTTGCCTTGTTGACTGTTAGCCTTTGGCCTTTGGGAAGTCCTTGTGTGAAGAACAATCATTAGGGCCAAAAATGTTAAAAAAAGGGCCGTATTTTAATCACTTGTACCAGATTTGGATTAAGATAAGGACCAATAAAAATGTGACATTTAACTATAAATATGACATTGGGTGTCATATCCTTTTTTTACTAACTTTACTAGATTTAGCTATTTTAGTTGGTTATCACCACTTTAATGTAATACAGCATAGCTATTTCAACGTCACTTTAGTGGGTTCCAACATCAAGGGCCTGTCTCCACACGTACCAAATGTGAGTACTTCAAAAAATTAAAATTTGAAATTTAGGTTTCCCCCAAAATGAGTAAATGCATTTGAAATTCCCTAGTCTACTGTGATTGCATCTCTTTCTAGTTGTCTTTTTGCATCATCCTCTCCTCTATTCATCATCTAACAATGTTGAGACAACAGTCTAAACCAAGATGCACTCCTAATGTCATTTCATCATGCATCCTTCATAATGTTAAAGATAATGAGGGTGTGTGGAAAGGTATAAACTTCAAATTAACGATTGGGAGACTATGCAACCATCATGGAAAGATCCTCATAGGATAAAAAGGCAAAGAAGGGGCTTAGTACAATACCATTGGAAGGGACATATCTTGGAATCCAAGATAGCAAAATATGGGTGGAAGGCAAAGGTGCAACATGTGTACATGACAATAGACATGCACATGCACATGCATCCTTCCACTCCAGCATTTGCATTAACCACCACCATTTGGATCTGTGGTCCTTTTTTTTCAATGGCTTCATTTTATAGGTGGGATTGATGGTGGTGGTAAATCTGGATCTGTGGTCCACACGATTGTCGAGCATTAATGTGATTGCCTTTGCTCTCACCCACCAAATGTATGTGTCTGTATAACACGAAGTTGTGAACTACAAAAAATTATGACAAAAATCTTAGTATATATTAGTAGGATATAAAAGTTTAAGGAAAATGTATAAGATTTTCATAGCTCTTTTTGATCTGCCTATCGAAAATACTCATAGCTACTCTTTTTGATATGTCTACTAGAAATTTTGATTCCTTGTATCTCCATGTATTTTGCGACCACTTTAATCTTCCATCAGTTTTGTAATGGAACCTATAGCAATGATAGTTCTTGATTAGACTTTTAATACAGATTTATTATAACCTTTAAAGTTATCATTGATATTATAATAACATACAGGAAAAATGAAAAATGATGTAGAGGTTTATTGTCGAGGAGTGGAGGATGAAGTGTTTCTAATGTGCTTATTATGTGCTTAGATGTCCTGCAAAATAACAAACCACATAAATTATTCAGTCTAATACAAATTGAATCTTAAACACAATCTCTATTAAAATTAAAAACTTACAATTCAGCTTCTCCATGCATACCAAGCATGGAATTCAAGAAACATGTCTTTATTTTCTTGATATCAATTATAAATACACTCCAATGGTTCCTACACAATAGAAAAAAAGAAAAAGATCATTGATGATAGAGATGTATAAAAAGACATAGAACAAAATAAAATACTTACTTCTCATTATAAGGCACAATTACTTATTGCACCTTTTCAAAGTTGCATCTCCTCAACCATTCTTCCAGCCACAGTTCTATTTTATGGAGTTCAATATGTCCTTGTATAACTCAGGTGGTTGAGCCCTTAAAGGTGCAAGTGCTGATGTGATGCTGGCTTTATGACAGAAGAGCATTCCTCCAAATGAGGTTTTGAGAGATTGTTTTAATCTTGTAAGGGAATTGTCAAATTTCTCATGTGCTTTCTCAAGCGTATAGTTCTGATAATCTGTTTCAAATGACTCTTCTGTAGAGAGTGTCTTTCTCTTGAAAGGGAAAGCGGTACTCCTCTAGGATTTGAATCTTGGGCTGTTTTAGGTTTGGCATTATGAGGCTCCATCACAACCGCCGGTGACCACATTCAACCAAGATAACATGCTAGAGGTTGTGTAATAGAGCGAATATATATATTCGAATAGAGCGAATAGAGCAAAGCGTTGTTGATCTAGGGGGACAAAGAATCAGTCGATTTCTGTAAATATATATTAATATATATATATATTAATATATATATATATATATAGAGAGAGAGAGAGAGAGAGAGAGAATTGATAGGAGACGATTGAGAGGGAGAAGGATTCACATCAGTCACAAATAACATGCTATAGGTTGTGCAGGATTGATATAGGTTGTGGCTCGGGTACGAAGTTCGAACACTTTACAAATCATTGATTGGCATCAAACTTTGCAGCATTAAGGTCAGGGTAAATTTTGTTTTAGTTTGCCTCTCTCCACCTCTTTTCTGGCTTGCATCTCTTCTCTATGTCTCTCATTCACAACTACTCAACATCTTTTTTCTTTTAATTTTTTGATATGTTGAGGCATACAACTTGACATGACTTGCTATTTCTTGGTAAAACATTAATTTACATATTATCATAATAATACATTTCAAATATTTTAGATGGCTTTTGTGCAATCCGCACTACTCGGATTTGGAGGATTTAGTAAAGAAGTTATTGTGGATAAGAAGAAAAAAGGTAAAAGGTTAAGTAAAGAAATTGACGAAGAAATTATTGCTAATGATTTTACTATAAGCAGTGAAGAGATTGATGAAAAAGAGGCTATGCGAAGAGATTGATGAAAAAGAGGCTATGTGTAGAAAAAGAGCTAGGTTATCGTGGTGTGAAAATTGGAGAAGTGAATTTCATTGGCTGGAATTTGATAGAGAGAAAGCACGCATGTATTGTAAGGTTTGCATGGAGGATCCTAATTGCAAAAGTGAGTTTGCAACAATAGGTGCACAAAACATGCAGCATAGTGCCCTAAGTACACATGCACGCTCTCGCACACATAGATTATCATTGATTCGTTCTATGTCAAGAGGAAGTCTTGAAGTAGGATTGAGCAAACAAAATGAAACACATGACAAAGAGATTACTAATCTATTTCATACTGCCTATTTTCTTGCTAAAAATGATATCCCATTAAACAAGTTTGTGTCAATGTTAGAGTTTCTGCGAGAATGCAAAACTCCCAATGTACCTGAACATATGTACAACAATGATAAGAGTTGTGCAACTTTTGTTCAATATATTGGAAAAGGATTGTCACATAATATAGTAGAACGACTAAAAAATTCTCCTTGTTTTGGGATCATGATAGATGAATCTACACATATATCTATCGATGAGCACATGATAGTATATGCATCTTATCTAGAGAATCATTGTCCACGTACATCTTTTTTTGGACTTGTAGATGTTATTGGGGATCGTACTATGCCGAGGGCTTGTATAATTCTTTAATAACATTGATCTTAGAAAATGGATTGGACTTAAGAAAGTTGGTTGGATTTGGATCTGATGGTGCGTAATGATAAGAAAGAGATCCGGGGTGTCTACTAGATTAAAGGAGTCTTGTCCTTTCATGACATCTATGCATTGTGTGGCTCATCGCACAAATCTTTGTGCATCTGAAAGCATAGAAAAGTTTCCATTTGCAAAAGCTATAGATTCCACTGTTAATGAAGTCGCAACTCTTTTTAGAAAGAGTGTCATCCGCAAAGAGAAATTAAAAGAATTACAAGAAGAATTTGAATGCTCAATAATTCAATTGGATAAAATTCATTCAATTAGATGGTTGAGTAGATCAATGGTTTTAGTAAAGTTTTGTGACTCACTAGAGCCTCTTCTTGAGTTCCTTGAGAGTGAGAATCTCGTAGTCTTTAGCAAATTGTCTTCTCTAGAACTCATTTATGCATTACATTTCTTAGCAGATCTGCATCAACATTTGACAAAGTTAAGTAAAATATTTGACAAAGTTAAGTAAAATATTTCAAAAGTCATATGTTGATATTACTAGTATTCCTGGCATTGTGAATGCTGAGATTTGTGCATTGGAAATAGAGTTTGTGTCAGAATCGGATATTGACATGAATGCAAGAAAGGAAGATACAAGGGGTTTTCCTATTATTCCTGATTATGGACTAGATAAGGGTTTTCTCCATGGTTTACGATCTTCAATAAAAGGTGACCATTTTTGTAGCAAAAAGATATCTCGCTCTTCTGATGGCTCTGATATTGAATTGGTTATTAGCTTTCAAAAAGCATTCACATTCATTAGGAAGTGAATGGGGTCTTCTTGGGCCCTTTAATTTGCCCAAGCCTAATCAAGGTGATTAAGGAATAGCCAAATGGGGGGTTGCCATGTGGACTGAAATGTTGGGTTTGTAAGAGAGGTGTAAGAGTGGTCAAAGGGTGCACTTTTTTCCCCAAAAAGGGGGGAGGCAATTTTACAATTTTCGGACCTCCATAACTTCTACATACAAGCTCCGATTTGAGCGGAGATTATAGATCTGTGATCTACGCATCAAGAGCTTTCCATAGATATGCTACATGATATAGTTTTGTCCGCTAGATTTTAAATTCCATTTTCCCTCCAAAATTCAAATTCGAATAAAGTAGCCGTTTTGAAGCTTCTAATTAGAAAATGTTTCTTCTTAAGAGAAAAGGTTTGACTCCTTAAACTGCCAAATAAAAGGGCCCAAGAAGCCTTCCATTGAGGTCCTAATGAAGTGTTATTAAAGATTTGAAAGAGAGATTTGTGGATAACTCTACCTTGGCTTGTTTTAAAATACTCTCTCCATCTTGCTATCCTCCTGAAAAGCTACTTAAGAATTTTGGAGGTGATGAATTAGACAGGTTGATATCATTTTATGGAGAAAGCAAACTTGCAAATGGTGAGTTAATGGAGAAATTTGTAGATCCAATATCTCTTCGAATAGAATACCTTACATTCAAGATTCAAGCCACTAATGATTGGAAAGGGTGGAATTTGCGGGACACTTGGTCTTACATAAGTAACAATATCACTCTACAAGAAAAGTATGAAGGGTTGCTAAAGCTAGTGCAAGTTGCATTAGTCCAATGCTCTAGTACTGCAATTTGTGAGCGTGGCTTTAGTATACAGAATATTATCAAATCAAAGTTGAGGAATAGATTGACGACAAAGAGTACAACTTCCTTAATGCGAGGTCCTCCAATGTCAGAGTTCGACTTTAGCTCAGCAATAGAGCTTTGGAGGCTTGATGCCATTACGACAAGACATGCTTTTACAAATGAAGACTGAAAGATATTTCTAAAAACTTTAGAGGTTAAATACATTATTAATGCCTTCATAGCAAAGTACTAACGTATAATACAATCTTCTTTTCATTAGGAGATGGAGGAGCATGAAGGATTTGGGAGCTTGTGAGTAAAATAAATTCAACTAGTCTTAGCTTCTTTTAGGACGCAATGCAATATTTATAGTGCATTTATGCACAAGCATGGATGATATTCTTGTGGAAGCAAAATTCTATTTTCTATAATGATAAATATCATTTTACTCATGAATTTGGCAATCAACAATTTAGTAAATTCTATTGATATCACCAATCATTTTGTTGCAAGAGTGTTTTAAAGTCGTTTTTTAGTACATACATTCTCTTGATACTCGAGTTATTTTGTCGCAAGAGTTTTTTAAAGTGTAAAATTTTGAATAAAACTTATAAAACTTTCAAGAATTTAAGAGAAAAATTTTTACACTTGGCAATATAAGAACTTACTTTTGATTTTTCAGATTAAAGGTATAAAAAGATATAGGATTTTGGTTTTTTTCGGACACTGCTTTGCATCCCCGTGGGGCCTGCTTATAGGGTACCCACTCCATTGGGCTTTTCAGGGGCTTGTACTGCTGTTGCCTCCTCCGTCATCTGAGGTGAAGCGGCCTTCAGAATCTGTCTACATGAATAATGAAAGAATTGAACTTACACTTTTATCATTTTGTACAAACCCCGCTAATGATAATATATTTCGGGCCTTTGGTGCATGTGGCTGTGTATGTTTGAAGATTTACATTCTATCCTCTCCTTTCATAGAATCTGTACATGATGAGATCAATGTTGAGATAACATAATCTTCCTAAGAGGGGCCCACAATGAGGTAAAAAAGAAAACCAATTAATTAACGAAAGACTAGTAATATTATTGAACCTTTAACTATTCTAATGTTCCACCACATTACGTTAAGATTAGAAGGTTTTTTAAACAGGATGTATCGGCGCGAAAGGAGTTGGTGGCAGTTGGTATCCCTCTCCTTTTATCGGCGAGAGGAGTTGGTGGCGGTTGAAACAGATTGCAAGGATGGTACCTAGAGGCCAGCACGCGTGCGAGGCTTTGTGTGATCGTGCATGTGTGTTGGCGTAGTCTGTTTCTTCAACTGAATAGCAATACCTAGAGGCCAGCACGTGTGCGAGGCTCTGTGCAAGCGTGCGTGTTTGTTGGCGTGTGTGTGCCCGCGTGCGGGCGTAAGATCGTAATAATAGAAATTAAATCTCAATTTACGGATCCATCAGTCCAGCCTAACCCCATCCAGTCCCATGGGTTAGCCAACCACCCAACCACTGTAGTGATGGGATCCAATTAAGAATTTGGTTAGGTTTTGTCCCGAGTACCAAGGAAAAGAGTTCCAAGGCCCCCTAGCCGGAAGTTCATGCAAACATAAAACTAGTCACACCACTTACACACCCAATATGAAATTGCCTTTTTCTTAGCATCAACTAACTTTAAAACAATCCTTTAATGAAACCATTATATCACTGATGACAATCCTCAGTCTCTGGTTGAATCCTTATTTCCAGTCATTCATTCATCGGTATACTTATGACATCATTGGTAACCAGAACGCTCACCACCTGTTCACTCAGAGACCTTTTCCATAGTTCCTAGCTCATAGTAACCGGCAATATATTCATATAATAGAATGGAACCTCCGTGGGAAGATCAGCAAGATCAACCCACAGATCCATATAAAAGATCCATGGACTCATCCGTTGAGGACCAGCAAGGTCAATCAACCAGATCCATGCCCGGTTTCAGAAAACAACTCTTATTCCTTGCTCCAATATCTTCCACAACGCACGTGTGGGTATCTTCGGCAGAGCAGCCCGAGCACCGTATGGTCAGCACCCTCTAGGATCCTTCACAGGTGTCCTAGCGCTTCACTCATAGGCCGCTTCCTTGGTCCCTAATCCACCGTACCGGAAGCTCACCATTTAAATCGAACCGAGGCTGGTCAAGACCTCGGTCGACCTTGCTACGCGAGACATCCTCCATTGTCAGCAGTTGCAACCTTATCAGTTAGGTCTCCTTGACCTTAATCTACAAGACAGTCAAAATGTTTCCCCAGCATTCTTGACATAAAACATTCATTTACAAACAGTTCACAAAATACAGTTTCTATATCGAACTCTCGTCTTTCCATTTTATCCTCCTTAGTCCACATTACTTATTCCACATCTCATTCATATGTATTCATCACATCATCCATTCACTCATATCGACGACACATTATTTCCCATACACATTCACATTCATTATTCTACATACACATCCATACAAACATCCATTTTCACATCCTCATTCATACATCCACTTCCACATATATACATCCACATCCGTATCTACATCCATACATCCACATCCACATCCACATCCACATCCACATTCATATCCATACGTCCACATCCACATCCACATTCACATTCATACATACACATCCACATCCACATTCACATTCATACATACATATCCGTATCTACATCCATACATCCATATAACATCCATTCTCGCCCTACACATTCCATATACATCTTATCATATCTCATACACCTCTTATCACATCTTATCACTTTCCATACGCATCTTATCACATATTATCACATCTCATACACCTCTTATCATGTCTTATCACATTTTATATCTTTTTATAGAATACAAGAGAATTCTTATATTTGATATAAGATTTCTCTACATTTTTATTTATGCATAAATTCCATTTCAGGAGACTAACACTTTCGAATTAAAAATCAATCTTTTATGCATCTTCCTATGCATAATTTCATTTTAAATGAAAATGACACTTTTGAATTAAAATTCAATCTTTTATGCATCTTCCTATGCGTAAATTCAATGTGGATGAGAATTGACATTTTTGAATTAAAAATCCATCTTTTATGCATCTTCCTATGCATAAATTCAATTTGGATGAGAATAACGCTTTTGAATTTGAAATCTTATTCTTTTATGCATCTTCCTATGCATAAATTCACTTTAGATGAGAATGACACTTTGAATTAAAAATCAAACTTTTATGCATCTTCTTATGCATAAATTCAATTTGGTAGGAATTACACTTTTAGAATAAAAGAATTTCTCTTATGCATCTAAGTTATGCATAAAATCCATTTATGATGAAAATCACACTTTTAGTGTAAAAAGAATATCTTTTATGCATACCTCTATGCATGAAATCCAATATGATAAAAGTAACACTCTTACAATAAAATAATCAACTTTTATGCATACCTCTATGCATGAAATTCAATTATGATAAAAGTCACACTTTTATAATAAAATAATCAACTTTTATGCATACCTTTATGCATGAAATTCAATTATAATAAAAGACACACTTTTATAAATAAATAAATAACTTTTATGCATACCTTTATGCATGAAATTCAAATATGATAAAAGTAACACTTTTGATATAAAAATTTATCCATTATGCATACTTCTATGCATGAAATAAAAATGATAAAAGTAACACTTTTGATATAAAAATTTATCCTTTATGCATACTTCTATGCATGAAAATAAAAATGATAAAAATAACACTTTTGATATAAAAACTTATCCTTTATGCATACTTCTATGCATGAAAATAAAAATTGATAAAAGTAATACTTTTGATATAAAAATTTATTCTTTATGCATACTTCTATGCATGAAAATAAAAATGATAAAAATAACACTTTTGATATAAAAATTTATCCTTTATGCATACTTCTATGCATGAAAATAAAATTTGATAAAAGTATCACTTTTGATATAAAAACTTATCCTTTATGCATACTTCTATGCATGAAAATAAAAATTGATAAAAGTAACACTTTTGATATAAAAATTTATCTTTTATGTATACTTCTATGCATGAAAATAAAAATGATAAAAATAACACTTTTGATATTTAAGTTTATCCTTTATGCATACTTCTATGCATGAAAATAAAATTTGATAAAAGTAACACTTTTGATATAAAAATTTATCCTTTATGCATAATATAAAAATTTAATTTCTCCATGATTACAATGAAATTCTTTTAATTAATCTAGGATGATAATTCCTAGAATATGGTAGGAAGTCCTCTTTTCATGCTTTGAATGAAATTATTTTATGTGTAAATGTTTACAAAATTTTGCCATAGCTCCGCTGCTATGACTGATAAATCTCAATTATTTTAAAAGATAAAGCTTATCTTTAAGGGAATGATTAGAATGATCCCATTATGGATCATTAATCCATAATGGATTGAATCAAAGATAATCATGAAATACATAAACTAAAAGCATAGAAAAAAAAACCATCAATTTGGTCTCAAGCATAGATTAATCTTGGATTAAGGAAAAGCTTTATGAAAAGCTTCATTTGGATTGAGAGAATGGGTCATGAGTATGACCATTTCTTGAGTGAGAGAGAGAAATTACATAAAAACCATTAGAATTTAAACATAAATGGAAATGTATGTAATTCTTTACTATCTTTAATCTGTTAACTTCAATAGCATTCATCAAATTATGTAACTCTTCACTACTATTCCTCAATTAACTTCAATAGCATTTAAAAACCATACCAATTAAGCTTCTCAAGCTTGAGAGGGGTTGAGAAGAGAGAAACATTGAGAAATTATAGAAAAGATCAATATCACTACTACATATTAGCCTAATACCGGGGCTTGTACCGGCGCTATTTAACGGGGTCTAAAAAAGCCTCGTCATCGGTATAAGCGCCGGTATAAGCGCCGGTATCGCAGCGTCGGTATACCTGTCGGGTATTAATACCGGCGGATATAACGGCGCCTATACCGACGCTAACCGGGGGTGATACCGACGCTTAAACCGGGGCAAATACCGACTTATATACCGACGGATATACCGACGGATATACCGGCCTCTATACCGGATTATATACCGAGGCGTAAACCGGCGTCTATACCAATGTAAATACCGACGCTGATACCGGGGCAAATACCGACGCTGTAGCAGAAATTTTTTTTTGGGCAGAATAGTGCTGCCTGGCTGTTGCCTAGCTGCCTGCAATGAGCAGGATCAACAACAGCAAACAGACAGCACCATTCTGTCTACAATAGAGCACAAAAACAACCGTGCTCGTTTGCATATTTTCCTGATCGACAAACAAGAAATTAAATTAAACATTAATACTCAAGAATGTTTTGATCATATTTCATTAGTTTGAAGGTCATCTTACATCATGGTAATGCCTCCCAATTGACGGTCTCTCCTTCTTCTTCAAGCATCTCAAACAAGGCCACAAGGCCATGTTTGTGAGCGTACTTCTCCTCTCGCCTGCTTGGTGGGCGATTCATGGCCAACTCCTGCACACACGATTAACAATTATAACTTTTAAAAAATCAACATTTAGCCCACATACATACATTTAAATAAATAAAATTGCTACAAACACTTACGAATTCATGGCGCATGGTTTCATAACCACCACTCCCGAGATGAGAAGCCCCTACTGTTTGGAGTCTTGCCCTTGCCGCCTCTCTTTGTTGTTGAAACCTGTCTGGTGTCTCGGTGAGCTCCTGAGCAATGGCTGCCCACTCCCTGTCATCTAGCCAAACAGGTTTCTCCTTCCCCTCTCTGAATGCGTCCCTCGCCTCTGACCTACGATGCCCCATCAAAATGCGAGCTGTATACTGTATCCACTCATTAGAGACGACATTCATAGGGTCAGATGGCTGGAACTCTTGCTTTATCTTTGTGTTTATATAATTTTTCTTCCCCTTGTCTTGCTGATCCCATTTAGTCATGACAGAGTCATGAAACTGTATAGTGCACAATTGTCGAATGCGTGTCTTCATTGCCTTCCCTGCACTATCCATTATTGGTGCCCCATCCCTAATTGTGTAAATCTTGCTGTTGTCATGGTCATGTGCACCCCAGGGAGTGGAAGGTGACCCTATGGGTGTGCTATCAACAGATGAGAGCGAAGGACGACGCTCACGTGGTGGTGGTGTCACAGCATCTGTGGCACTACCACCACAACAACCTCCCCCTGAAGACCTACTACGTGAGCGCCGTCTATGTGAAGAGGTGGTAGATCGAGCTGTAACAGGAGTGGAAGGCTGTGTGGTACGAGGTGTGGGAGCTGCTGTCGTACCCACGGGTGTGGGAACTGGCGTCGGGAATCCAGATGGTGAGGCAGATGTCCCTGCTCCAGAACCCCAATAACTCTGAGCCATGGCTCTCTGCTCTGGAGTCATGGACGAAAGAAAACCATATAACTGCTGGGGACTCATGCCCTGCGGTGTAGGATTAAATGAGAAATCTGGACTGTAGTCGTAGGGCGGTGAGTCACCCATGGCCTGTTGGACAAAAAACCATATGACAAACTTGTACGGAATGAAAATTACACGGTAAACAATGAATGAAAGAACCATAAGATAAACATTAACAATGATAAACAACATTGGTAAAACTATATCAACTTGCTCCTACAGTAGTGATTATGATGGTAAACATTAACAATGGTAAACAATGAATGGACCTTCAATGTCATAAAACCATTACAAATATGTCATAACTATTTGCATAATCATTAAGATACATCATTTTATAAATCATTATCTATTCTATCATCCTCATTAAGATCAGTAGCCCCAAAGAGATCTATGTCTATGCACATTTCAGCATCCTCATCATTAAAAGTCCCTTGATGAAGGATGTCTTCATCATCTATGTCTTCTTCCTCAACTTTTTTTCAGCTTGCTATTGATTTGCACCTGAACATGCTTTTTATCCTTGGAATGATTGGAAAGTGCCTGAGAACCTTTACCGGGACAGCTTCCCCCTGAACATCTTCTCTATATCTGTTAGAGCCACAATGGGGACATTCTTGCAAATGCTCATATTCATGGCGGAAGAGGCAACAATCATTGCGACAAGCATGAATATTATTGTAATCCATGCCTATGGATTTCAATAACTTCTTCGCATCTGCACGAGATGGAGGCATCTCGTTGCCAGGGGGCAATATTTGATCTTTCAAAAGCCTGCAAGTATGGCAATATCTGATCGTTACTATTAAGATTTTCTCAAATACAAGTTGATAATTTAACATTTCAACAGTAGGTGTAATCTCCAAAAAAAGACCTTACTTGAATAGTTCAGTGACACTTGTATTAGACCATCCAAAAACTGACTGCAAATTTAGCATCGTAAGAGATGCACGCAATACAGATATGTTGGCACCATTGTATAATGGAAGGCGTGCAAGTTTACGCATGGCCTCTTCCTCTGGTTCATAATTTGACCGTTGAGAATGTCGTGGTTGATGATCTTCATGTTCATGCTCCTCGAAGAGAGCTTCTTGTTGCTCAATGAAGGCATCCAACATTTCTTCCATTGGACCTTCTTCCATTTCCTGACCTTCTTCCATTCCCTCGGGTGCTGTTAATTGAGCTTCATCTGTCACTCCCTCCTGCGATATCCTCATCCTTTGTTGGGGACGAGAATTCACAGGCGCAATGTTATCAAGATGCGACTGCACACTTGCTTGGTTGTACGATTGAAACCGTAAATTTTGCAAGCGCTCCATTGGAAATATTCCAGCGTCATGAACATGCTCGTTGCAAATCCTTCGTTTTCGAAAGATTTGGTACTTACATCGCATGCATGGACATGCTATTCTCTCTTCAAGATTGAGAGGCTCCATCTAGCAGGATAACATGTATATGCAGCTCGTTAAACACAAATCAGCTTATCTCCTCTCCATACAAAATTAAATAGAATTTGCACAAGGATGGAGAGAGAAGCTATCTCTATTCATAAATAGCTGTTTATATATAAAGGCCTTATGCAATAATCTAAATGCATATTATAAGTATAAGCTTGCATAATAAGGCTGCAAGACTTATGCATAAGCTCTATGCATAAGCCTTATGCATAAGCCTTATGCATAAGCTCTATGCATAAGCCATATGCATAAGTCTTATGCACACGCTCTATGCATAAGTCTTATGCATAAGCTATATGCACACGCTCTATGCACAAGTCTTATGCATAAGCCATAAGCTCGAACCTAATCCCAAAAACCCTAGGACTGAATTACGGTTTTGTAAATTCCGCCAGAGTCTCCTTTGTAATTGGAACCAAATCTCAATTGAAAATGCAACTTCTTAAAACTTGTACGCAATACTCTTTGCATCCCATAATGTCATGAAAGATCATATGCATTTGCAATATCCACACAATATGACAGAAAAGGGGCCCCATTGCCCAAATGCATCCACAAAGTCGATGGTGAGGATTGTTGAGGACGCGCGTTGAAGCTTGCCGATCTCCCGGCCAAGCTCTTCTCACCCCTTCACCGAGTTTTCCTCCAAGGTGAAGGTTGAGGCCATTTCTTCACACCGGTGTACCTAATCCCCCTTCGTACCGCTTTACCAAGCAATCACGGCACAAAGAGTTCAAGCCATTCTCCCCTTGGCCTCTCCAACCAATGCCAAGGTACCCTCACACATTGCTAGATTCTATAGAAACTTGAAGTGGTTGCAATGGTGAGTGTAGGTACAAAATGATGTGGATAATATCAAATGATAGAACAAGTTTGTTGGCTTACAAGTATTGAGCATGACTCATGCCCTTTTACAATTTAGAACTCAGCAATAAAGCATGGACTCATGCCTCAATCCATCATCCAAAAGCTCCAACACAAACCAACAATTCACAATGCCCTCACCATGGCATTTGCATAAGCATTTGTTAACCACAATCAAGGCATTTGCAATTGCATTTTAACAATCCCTTTCATATAAGCCATATGCATAAGTCTACCTGCGTACGCTCTATGCATAAGCCATATGCATAAGTCATATGCATAAGCCTTATGCATACGCTCTATGCATAAGTCTTATGCATACGCTCTATGCAAGACTTATGCATAAGCTCTATGCATAAGCTCTATGCTATATGCCTTATGCACTATTATGCTAACCCTTAATCCCTTTCACATAAGCCTTATGCACACGCTCTATGCAATTACGCTCTATGCATAAGCCTTATGCACACGCTCTATGCATAAGCCTTATGCATAAGCTCTATGCATAAGCCATATGCATAAGTCTACCTGCGTACGCTCTATGCATAAGCCATATGCATAAGTCATATGCATAAGTCTTATGCATACGCTCTATGCATAAGTCTTATGCATACGCTCTATGCAAGACTTATGCATAAGCTCTATGCATAAGCTCTATGCTATATGCCTTATGCACTATTATGCTAACCCTTAATCCCTTTCACATAAGCCTTATGCACACGCTTTATGCAATTACGCTCTATGCATAAGCCTTATGCACACGCTCTATGCATAAGCCTTATGCATAAGCTCTATGCATAAGCCATATGCATAAGTCTTATGCGTACGCTCTATGCATAAGCCATATGCATAAACTCTATGCATAAGTCATATGCATAAGTCTTATGCATACGCTCTATGCATAAGTCTCTTGCATACGCTCTATGCAAGACTTATGCATAAGCTCTATGCATAAGCTCTATGCTATATGCCTTATGCACTATGCTAACCCTTAATCCCATCACCCAATGGTGTAATAAACATGATCTTGTTTTACGTACATGGATAATAGAGATTGCAAGCTTATTATAGGTTTTATGCATAGATATTAAATTAATCCTATGTGTTGTAAGCTTACAAGAACCCAAAACTAACCCTAAACCATAAAACAAGGATGCAAAAATTCATATAAAATAGCATAAACAAGAAAAATCAAAAGAGGATCTACCTCTTTTTTGCAAAGCTGAAGGAGAGCTCGAGGATTGGTGAAAGATTGGTGAGGTGAAAGAGCTGCAAAATAAAATATTAAACAAACTAATTAGTAAATTAAACACAAGAAAAAGAACTAATACAAAACCCTAAAATCTCTATGCATGCATTAGGAGATCTATGCATACATAGAGAGCTCTAGATCTCAACATGCATAGAGAGCCAAAAAAACACAAAACCCTAAAAATCTTAATTTTTCAATTAAAAACTAAAAGCAATTGCAATAACATGTTAGGAGAAGGAGAAGAGGAGAAAAGAAGAATGAAGGAGAAAAGAGGAGAGAGGAAAAAAGAGGAGAGAGAGGGAGAGAAAGCACCTCTTTCGCTGCTTGATTACTTGCGCATCTTCTGCGAAAAACCAGAAAATAGGCTCTCGGCTGTGAAAAACTTACGAGCGCCGGTATATGCGACGGAATATGTGTCAGAATATTCGTCGGTATATGCTACGGAATATGCGTCGGTATAGGCGTCGGTATCGGCGTCGGTATCGGCGTCGGTATATGCGACGGGAAATGAAAATTTAAAAAAACCCCGCCATACTTGTCTCTTCCAACATGACGACGGACATACCGACGTTCGACATTTGCGTCGGTATTTTGGCGTCGGTATGTCCTCAACCTCTTGTAGTGTATTCACTATTTACCTTACAAATTGCTTGATTCTTTGTTCACGGTAGAGGTCCCCAATCAATCAATTGGTTAAGTATGTTGATGGAGCCACCAATGGGGATTGAAGAAAGAGGGAAGCTCCAAAAACTAGTGAATTATTAATGAATTCACAGTTCTTGGCTTAGGTGGAGTAGAGTAACGATGCATAAACACTATATATTTTTCAACAAGGAGGAGGCTTCTATTTATAGGAAAAATTGAGCTCCTAACCAAACAAAATGATTCTAGAATTTTCTAAATCAATTTGGTCAATATTTGACCATTTTTAGGTCAGTTAAGCTAACTTTTTGGAACTAGACTTGAATGAGGAGAGAGGAGAGATGAAATATCTCAATTTTTATGAGTTTAAAACTCATTCAAGCCTGTGAAATATGCACCTCCTTTAAAGAACTCCCCTTCCTTACACATGTGTCAAAATGGAATCATTATACCCAAAATATCTCATATTTTTAATATTGCTCATAGTTTTTTACTAATAAACCTTGTACATTTTCAACTCTTCATCTTATGTGAAATATGCACCTCCTTTAAAGAACTCCCCTTCCTTACATATGTGTCAAAATGGAATCATTATACCTAAAATATCTCATATTTTTAATATTGCTCATAGTTTTTTACTAATAAACCTTGTACATTTTCAACTCTTCATCTTATGTGAGCATTTACTCATTTTTGGATACCCAAAATATCTCATATTTTTAATATTGCTCATAGTTTTTTTACTAATAAACCTTGTACATTTTCAACTCTTCATCTTATGTGAGCATTTACTCATTTTTGGGTATCTTCTTTTACAAATTGGATTTATCTCCTCCCTACACATGGATTGATGCTATTGGCCCATAGGGACCTTAATTGGACCATAATCCAAAAATTTCTGAAAATCTAGACCCTTAGGCTAAGGTCCTTTATACCCATTTCCAATTAATTCCAATTGCACATTGGAAAGTTCTTTTTGAATTTCTATTTCAGGGAAACTTATTTTAATAAGATGAGATAATTTTCTATCTAAAAATATTAAAAATCTGAATATTCTCTCTCTAGAATATTTTCTCTCTCTAAGTTAAAACAGCTAGAAACAAGTCCTTTATATTTCTGAAGAGGGATTGATTACAGGAGGGGAAAATGCTGGACATTTTGAGAGGCTGGGGAGGAATCTTACGTTCTCTCCCACTTGAAAAATGCGAGATGCCCTCATCTCGCAAATTGGGGGTAATTTCGCAAGATGCACAAGTATGAGACTGAGAGAAAATTTTTAATTAAGATTAACCACCAATTAAAAAAAGTCTCAAAGAGAGTAAGGGTCAAGACAAAAACAAGATTTAAACTTTATTCATTCTTGGAACATATACAGTAAAGATAGAAAAACTCTTTACACTTCCATAAGCCCGTCCATCATATGATCACAAAAGCAGCACTCACAAGCTGCGCACGTATAAGGTAACTCATCTATGGGAATAATTCTGTTGGTTATTGTCGCACCTATCTCAGTGGTATGAGGTGATCTAACAAAAGGACCTCTAAGAGGCAAGCCAAAAAAAGGGTAAAGGCATATCTTCTGATGAGGAAGAAAACACGCCAGTAAGAAGACCCGCTCAGAAAACCCAAGATGTCTTGATCTCATGACGCAGTAGTATCTGTTGAAATGTCAAGCTCGTATACAGCTGGAGGATAGCACATGGGTGCTGACAGAGTGACAGTATGGTAGATAGATATCGTGTGGTGTGTTTATGATCGCGTCCAGCTGGTCATGTGTGGTGTGTTTATGATCGCGTCCAGCTGGTCATGTGTGGTGTGGACATTACATTAGGTTTACTTTGTAGTGTGGACATAACACTATGTTGTGTTCTCCTTTGTGTGTGTGAGAGAGATGATGACTATGGCTTCTCTCCTTCTTTATGATTGATGGATATGGATTAGGGTTTGCTTCTCTTGTGTGTGCTCCCTCCTGCTTCTGTTTTTTATCATGGTATCAGAGCCTAGAGCTCATTAGCTGTGTTGTGAGAGTGAGTGAGAGAAGAGGGAAGAAGGGGAAAAAGCTATGAAGGAAGCCATTGGAGCTTGGAGCAAAGGAGAAGCTGTGGAGCACACATCGGCATCAGATCTGAGAGCTAAGGCCTTTGGTAAGTGAAGCAAGACCCCTTCTGCGGATTGCAGGTATCAAGAGCAAGTGTAAGAGAAGATTAAAGGTGCAAAAGCAAGCAGAAAATTTCTGTTTTGAAGCTTTCAAGGAAAGCTTATGAAGGAGTGTGTCTTGGCAAATGTATTGGATCAAATGCAAAGCAAACACTGAGGCTCTCATGTATTGTGAATGAACACATGTATTAGCAACTTTGGGGCAAGTCATTGCATGGAAAATTGATGCATTACAGGCAATTTGTGAAGAAAAAAAAAATTCTGGTTTTTTGGACTCTACAAAAACAGAGAACATATGCCCGGTGGAGGATCGAATGCGGAAGATTGAAGCAAAATTGAGTCAAACCCTTCATACCCATGATAGATTAGGTCATTGCTAAGAGACCTATCAACTCATTGGTGATTTCCCCTCTCTCCTAGAGCTTCAGGAGCAGGCGGCGCTTTCTGGAAGAGTTTCTTGGACAGTTTGCAATGAATTTGGTCTAATTCCCTCATTTAGACACCAAATTGAATGCTTTAAAGCTTGGAGTACTTAGAAAAAGTGTGATTGAGAGAAAGATAACATTTGGGGCAGCTCATTTGATGTATTTGGAGCTCATTGAACTCAATTAGCAGAGGTTTGCAGGTTTGCAGAAAGTCTGTCCAGAAACAGAGCATTATTAATCAAGGCATTAATCATTGTCTATATCAAATTGGCCTAATTCCTTTGGTACAAGTAGAGTCCTATGAGTTGCTAAACTTTTGATTAAAAAAGTTTTGAATTTGGATAAGATTTGAAGGAGATAGAGCACTTTTAGTGAGAGGTGGTACCTGACAGATGCAGAAAAAGGCAAACCAGGGAGCTACAAAAATTGGTGGTTCTCATTCACCTTGAAGAATTTGATCAAACCCTTCTAGGATGTGTTGGAGAAATGTGTTGACAAGCCAATGCAAGTTTAATCATTGCATTTGGACAAGATTTGAAGGATTTAGAGCATAATCTGGCGAGAAAAAAAACCAAAAAAATCAACTTTACCCCTTTTCAATTTTGATGATACAAATGAAGTTCTTATGCAACATGAAGTAATTTGTGGTGTGAATGCATATGTATAGCACATATTGAGCTTGTTTCATAATCATTTGGAGCTTTGGAAAGCATCGGGAAGAGTGTTACATCAGGGTACATCACAGGTATTCAAAATGGGAGATGGTCCAGTACAAATTGTTGGAGAGAAGCTTGACAGAACCAACTTCCAAGTGTGGAAGTTTCGAATGAAGAGTTTTTTGAAAGGCAAAGGATTGTGGAGCCTTGTATCGGATGAAGACCCGGAGCCATTCCTATCTCCTCAACCAAATAATGCTCAGTTGCTGGCTCACAAGCAATGGGTAGAGCGGTCTTCGAAAGTGTTGCATTATTTTTCAATATGTGTAACACATGCCTTGCTTATTCACATCCAAGATGCAGATACACCGAAAGAAGCATGGGGTATATTGTGCCGAATGTATGAGACAGACACTGGTGCAAGGAAGATACAACTAAAGCAACAGATTCACAGTGTAACATGAAGGAATAGGAGTATACATGAGTATGTTCAGGAAATCAAGGGTTATGCAGATTCCTTGTCATCAATCCATGCCCCAATGGATGATGATGATTTGGTTGCTCTCACATTGCGTGGTTTAGGCAAAGAATACAAATCTTTTGACACTTCCATCTCAGTAAGGTTGGGAGGAATGCCAGACTTTAATGAGCTTGTGTCATTGCTCATTGTGGAAGAATTGAAGCTTGGCCTTGGTGGCATGAGTGTTACAGGTGGTGCATCCTCGTCAAGCAATGATGAGCATGCAAGGAGTCAGGCTTTTTACTCATCTAGAGGCTTTCGAGGCAGGGGGAGATTTACCCCTCGAGGCCGTTGGAGGACGTGGTTGGAATGACAGGTCTACTCAACCACAATCAAATCAGAATTTTCAGAATTCACAGTCATCATTTGGATCACGTGGAGGTCGTGGATTTCAATCCCATAGGGGGAGATTTGGAACAGGTGCTCGTGGTAGAGGACGATGGCAAGGTCCTCAACAAAATTTGAATGGGATTGAATGTCACTATTGTGGCAAACTTGGACATATGGCAAAAGATTGTTACAAAAAGCAGAATGATGTGAGGAATGGAAGACCACAACATGGAAATTATGCATCTACTAGCAACAATGATGGGAGTTCAAATCATCTTTTTGCGATGAAGCACATTATGGGGACAATGGATTCTCAGAATGCTGGAGATGAGTCATGGTATATGGATTCAGGTGCCTCAAACCACATGACATGTCATGGTGAGTGGTTTGAGAAGATGCAACCATTGGATACAAATGGTTATGTGGTCACAGGAGATGATACTCAGCATCTTATAACACATGTTGGCAGTGTGCCTTTGAGGATGCATGATGGAAATGTGAAGAATATGTCAGAAGTGTTATATGTACCATCCATCACAAAGAATTTGGCATCAGTAGGCCAAATGGTTGAGCAGGGATTACAAGTAAGATTCAATGAGAATGGCTGTTTTGTGGAAGACTTTAAGCATGGCTGTAGATTAATTGCCAAGGGCAAGAAGGAAGGAAGGTTGTTCAAATTGGATGCAGGCATACCAGAATTGAGCTCAACCATGTTTTCAAAGAGCAATGGGATTGTGCAGGACATTGACATGTGGCACAAGAGGATTGGACATGTCAATATACAGAGATTAAAGAACATGCAAACAAGAGGCATTGTCAGTGGATTGCCTCGATTCAAATATGATGGACATATGCATGTTTGTGAAGCCTGTCAGTTTGGAAAGCAGGCAAGGTTGAGGTTTCCTAGAGAAGGAAATATGAGTAACAGGCCACTTGAGATAGTACACAATGATGTATGGGGCCCTGCACAAAATCCATCTATCAAAGGAAGTCTATACTATGTGACATTTATAGATGACTTCAGCAGGATGACATGGATATATTTTTTGAAAGAGAAGAGTGAAGTGCTAGAAAAGTTCATGGATTTCAAAGCTCTTGTAGAAAAGCAATATGGCTGTTGGATTAAATGTTTTAGAACAGATGGAGGTGGTGAATACACCTCAAAAGCTTTTGAGCATTTCTTGCGGAAGCATGGGATAAGAAGACAGTTGACATGCAGGTATACACCTCAGCAGAATGGTGTGGCTGAGAGAAAGAATCGAGTCATATGTGAAGTGGCAAGGGCAATGCTCAATGAAAAGAGCATGCCAGATTACTATTGGGCAGAAGCATGTGCTACTGCAGTGTATATCCTGAACAAAACACCTACAGCAGCCATTCATGGAAGCACGCCAGAGATGCGGCTTACAGGTTACAGGCCAGACATTGGACATCTCAAAGTCTTTGGATGTGTAGCTTATGTCCATGTGTCTGATGAAAGAAGACGGAAGTTGGATCCTAAGGCAGAGAAATGTGTATTTGCTGGATATGCACAGGATCGAAAGGCCTACAAATGTTATAACCCTCAAACTAGACAAGTAGTCATCTCACGTGATGTGGTGTTTGATGAGCTTGCTAGTTGGTACAAAGCAAAAGATGAGGGAGTCATTGATTCACTTGAGGCTAATGTGCCTATGAACTTGACATCACAAGCAAGTTCTAGTTCTACTACTATGTCTGGGCCAGCAGAGCAGAAGTTGAGAGTAGCAGTGTACGTCCATGGTCAGGACGTTTGAGGCATGAGAGTGTGAGCACTGGGAGTAGTGCTATGGATAAAGGCAAGAAGAAAGTCGAAGGAATTGGAATCACAGGTTATGAGTCATCTAGTTCTGAGAGTCTGGATGAGGAGCTTGGCATACCTGTTTTACGTACACCTGGTGCTAGGCAGGACAGATATGTGCCCCCACATGCTAGAGTTACAGGTGTACAGAATGACCCGCATGCATTGCGGAGATCCCAGAGAGTCAGATATCCAATTGAAAGATTGACATATAGAGATTTTGCTATGCACTATGCATACATGATATCTATGGTAAAGCATGTGGAACCTACATGCTATACAGAGGCTATTGGAGAGCATGTATGGGAGAAAGCCATGGATGAAGAGATGGATGCTTTGGACAAAAATGATACATGGGAATTGGCTGAGTTACCTCAAGGAAAGAATGCAATTGGTTGCAAATGGGTGTATAAGGTAAAGTGCAAGTCAGATGGCAGCCTAGAGAGACATAAGGCAAGGCTGGTCGCTAAAGGATATGCACAAACTTATGGTCTTGATTATGATGAAACTTTCAGCCCAGTGGCTAAGATGGCTACAGTGAGGTCTATCATTGCACTAGCAGCACAAAAAGGTTGGGCTTTACATCAAATGGATGTAAAAAATGCTTTCTTGAATGGTGAACTACAAGAAGAGGTGTACATGGAACAGCCAGAAGGATATGTACATCCAAAATATCCGACTTTTGTTTGCAGGTTAAAGAAAGCAATCTATGGTTTGAAGCAAGCACCTCGTGCTTGGAGTGACAAGATTAGCAGATATCTTGTCAGTATTGGATTTGTGGTTGGAAATACAGACTCTTCACTTTATGTGAAGAAGACACATGATGGTATCGTGATGATAGTCATTTATGTTGATGATTTGATTATCATAGGTGATTGTGGGAAAGGCATTGATGAGGTTAAGGCCTCTTTATGCAACGAGTTTGATATGAAAGACCTTGGTGATTTAAGGTTCTTTCTTGGCATTGAGGTGATAAGAACAAGCAAAGGTATATGGCTGGTGCAAAGGCAATATGCACTTGACATGCTGGCAAAGTATGGTATGACAGCACGCAAACCTATGTTGACACCATTAGAGCAAAACATGAAGCTTAGGGCTGATTTGGGTGATGAGCTTGATGATATCACCATGTACAGGAAAATGGTTAGTAGCCTTATCTACATGACCATTACGAGGCCAGATCTCAGTTATGCAGTTGGTTTGGTGAGTCAGTTTATGCAAAGTCCTCGTAAACCTCACTTGGATGCTGTGAGACGTATTCTGAGATACGTCAAAACTACCGTGCATTATGGTCTTTTCTATGAGGCAGGAAAAGACATGCATGTCTATGAATATACAGATGCAGATTGGGCCAGTAGTGCATATGACAGGCGGTCTACCAGTGGCTATGTTTTCATCCTTGGTAGTGGAGCTGTGAGTTGGAGCAGTAAAAAGCAACCTACAGTTGCTTTATCTACCACCACAGAGGCAGAGTATCGTGGAGCAGCCATAGCTGCATGTGAGGCTATGTGGTTGAAGAAGTTGCTAGATGATGTCAGGTTACAGAGTGATATGAGAGTTGTCATTCATTGTGACAACATGAGTAGTATTCAGCTTGCTAGCAACCCAGTTTATCATGCCAAGACCAAACATATTGAGGTCCACTATCATTTCATCAGAGAGAAGGTGCTAGATGGGCATGTTGATTTGACATATGTACAGACAGATGAGCAGGTTGCAGATATCTTTACCAAAGGACTTGGTAAGGATAAGTTCGAGTATTTCCGTACTAGATTGGGAGTCCTAGAGATGGACATGTCGAGCTTGAGGGGGAGTGTTGAAATGTCAAGCTCGTGTACAGCTGGGAGGATAGCACATGGGTGCTGACAGAGTGACAGTATGGTAGATAGATATCGTGTGGTGTGTTTATGATCACGTCCAGCTGGTCATGTGTTTATGATCGCGTCCAGCTGGTCATGTGTGGTGTGGACATTACATTAGGTTTACTTTGTAGTGTGGACATAACACTATGTTGTGTTCTCCTTTGTGTGTGTGAGAGAGATGATGACTATGGCTTCTCTCCTTCTTTATGATTGATGGATATGGATTAGGGTTTGCTTCTTTTGTGTGTGCTCCATCCTGCTTCTGTTTTTTATCAGTATATCGGGGACCCAAACCCAAGGCTTCAATAGCCATGGCCAAGCGGACATTGTTATGAAAGCTGTCCCCAAGGTGTTACACTAGTTATGTCTTGATAGGTCCGCCATTTGGTCTGAGCTACAGACGTTCCCAAGTGAGGAAAAAGTGAGCGCTCATACTGTTCTATAAAATCCTTCTTCACAGACTCGCTTGCATCTTGAAGGTGAGAAATCATCATGGATAAAACTAATTCCTGTTGCCAAGCCATGAAGGAGATTAAGAAAAAGGAGATCGATGGAAGTAAGATTACTGTGAGCGATAAGTAAAAGTTACGACTTATATAAAGGAAGGAGTTAGCGTAACCTAGAAGCCAACGGTATCTTGCCACTGAAGTTTTACCGTCTTTCCATGATTTGGGTTTGGCACATATTTCTATAGAAGGCGTTAAGAACTTTGAGATGAGAAGATAAAAGAAGTTCGTAGGTTAAGTCACTTACTTCCTTTGGTCCACAATATCTGGGGGATAACTACTTATACTCCCCTAGAGATAAAGAAATTCTTTTGGTCCGTATTCAATTGAAGACTATAACTGCTTCTTTGAATTCTCTGACTGTCCTCTTGTTATCCGTATATTGTCTCTGTCAATCGTGGGCAGCGTTTATATCTTTATGAATTGCCTGCATCTGTTGCTCTAAGTCGCCAAGCATTTGACTGGTCATCTCGACCCTAATCAATGGGTCGGACCTAGTTAATGGAGTTAAGCAATCTTGTCCGAGAGACGGACCCTGATTAGATTGGTATGAAGGAATTGGTCTCTGAATTTAGGTTCTAGACTTCCCTGTGCCCTTTCCATGGTAGGAGTTGGGCAATCTTTTAACTGATGACTAAAACCTTGGAATCCAAAATACCGGTTCTCACTTCTGAACTCATCGTTCTGAATCCTTAAAACAAGTGGGCTCCTGAGAAGGTATTCTGGGTAAAGTGTCTTCGTTTTTTAAACATAATCTTTCTTTTATTTTAGAGAGGGAAATAATTATAAGATCAGAAAAGGAGATTCTTACTCCTGTATACCTCGAAGGCTGGGGGAGAATTTCTTACATTCTACCCCACTTAAAAAGTGCGAGATGTCCTTATCTCGCAAAGTAGAGGACAACTCTTTTTCTTAAGATCCAATTTATTCTGGGGTTCCTTATATTCTGTTCAACCCAACAGAATACGGGGATAATTATCCCTTAAATAGAACTCATCATAACAATTCTTTCAATCATATCATTCATATCTTTAACACGATAATGGTCCATTAGACCGAAAAATTTCTTTATGAACATTCCCCCACGGAAATTTCAGACAAGTTCGTTCTCAATTTGTCATTTCTTAACTTAATCTAACAAGTCGTGTTAACAGTAGCAATTTGATAGCACAATCCACTAATCTCATAGTGATTTGCTGAAATCATTATCATCATTTATCATCACAGGGACTCGTCCCAATCATCCCTATTGTGGTTTCGCTCAGTTTATTACATTTCAACTAAATTTCAGAAATCATCATTTTTCAATTAGAATCCAAATTAATTCATCAATTCTCAACAGAATTAAAAATCATATCAACCACATTCGAATTCATCAATTGGATAGCATTAATGCTTATAATTTCAAGTCTTAGATTTACTCATATATACTGTCAGTAAAGAGCTGCAGTTATACCCTCGGTATATACGGATAGTCATGATACTCGAAACTATAAGGTAAATACCATCATGTCTAGGTCTCAAGCAAGTTAGGGTTCTATACAATTGTGGTACTTCCAATTGAAGTCCTAATTTACGAATTTCAGTTTGAATAACAAATTGTATGAATTATATCACACAATTACAACCTTTTGTGCGTCTTGATAACTTTTGACATAATTGGCTCCTCAGTTGATCTTATTGGAGATCTATGAAATAAGTCTGATAAACAGATTTTTCTTTATCCGATCGTCCGTAAACAATCACTTAAATTAAAAAAATATTTGTATATTTATATACAAGTTGCAATAAGTACATAGAGTGGCTCGGCTCCAAAATTCAAAATCTCCTTGAGAGACGCATAAGACGACGGTACTGGGCCATAGTCATGCCCTGTTACATAATTTCTCTAATTGAGAAGGGAGCTATTATTTTCTCCTTAGGGATAAATCGCAAGCAAGTCTGAATTTTTTAGGCGTTGAAAGATATAGAATGACACCACGCGTCATTTTCAGCTTTATCAAAATCATGGCCAATGAGAGATTCTGCCTCAGCCTCGGGGGGGTCACTATATGTAAATCCTCTATATCACGTGCGTTCAAGGCCTATTTAAAAAGTCCCTTATCTGTGAATTTTTAGTGAATATAATGTATCCTTTCCTATTCAAATCTGTAATTTTTTTTAAAATATAATAAATAAATCCCCTCTATAAATATACTTCTGTAAGTTTTAAATATTTAAAATGTCCTTCTGTTGAACCCACGTTATACTTACATATTTATACGAGTGACCCTCCCGAGGCCTCAGCATTGCACGCTGGTTGCAAGAGGCGTGGATATATAGCCCTGCAAACCACTTATGCTGTTGTCTCTCCACTAGGTTAGGAAAATATAATTCCTCGAAATGGCGTGCTTGTTCGTGTTGAAGCGGAAGAGATGAGATGCTCGAAGGCAAATGCAATCATATCTTGAGACCGGGTGAGGTCGGAAATACCAGATAAATGGGGAACTTCCACCTATAAAAACAATTTCTTTGATTAAAATTTCTTCATTAAAGAAGCTTACGGAATGAAAACACATTATGAAAATGCTATTTCTGAATTCTTATTACCAATTTCAAATAAGAATTTAATTATCTTTATTAGCTTTCAATTTGGCTCTGATATCAACTGTGAGATCCCGGTCTCCACCGCGCAACGGATTCGGGGTACTAGCAGCGGAAGTAGCACATCGTGCGCGAGTAGGGGGTCTCACACTCGAGCCTCGCCCACAGATATCCGAACAAGAGACTAATCCGTCGGTTTGTCCAAAACCGAAACCGGAAAAACTTCCTTTACCCGGAAAGCACGGGCGATTCCACCAGGATAACTCTTTACTCTAACGTAGTCAAGATCATTACTGATCAAACTGATCCGACTGCACCTCTAACGGTACTTGGTCAGATCAAGGAAGAAACTTGCACTTGGATCATTGGGATCAACGCTTTTTTCTCCATCAAGAGGCACAGCCGTTGATTCTTATCCATAGAATAATTACTATCCGGGATTTACTTCATCGATCGTAATAATAGAAATTAAATCTCGATTTACGGATCCATCAGTCCAGCCTAACCCCATCAGTCCCATGGGTTAGCCAACCGCCCAACCACTGTAGTGATGGGATCCAATTAAGAATTTGGTTACGTTTTGTCCCGGGTACCAAGGAAAAGAGTTCCAAGGCCCCCTAGCCGAAAGTTCATGCAAACATAAAACTAGTCACACCACTTATACACCCAATATGAAATTGCCTTTTTCTTAGCATCAGCCTTTTTCTTAGCATCAGCTAACTTTAAAACAATCCTTTAATGAAACCATTATATCACTGATGACAATCCTCAGTCTCTGGTTGAATCCTTATTTTCAGTCATTCATCGGTATACTTATGACATCATTGGTAACCAGAACGCTCACCACCTGTTCACTCAGGGGCCTTTTCCATAGTTCCTAGCTCATAGTAACCGGAAATATATTCATATAATAGAATGGAACCTCCGTGCAAGATCAGCAAGATCAACCCACAAATCCATATAAAAGAGCCATGGACTCATCCGTTGAGGACCAGCAAGGTCAATCAACCAGATCCATGCCCGGTTTCAGAAAACAACTCTTATTCCTTGCTCCAATATCTTCCACGACGCAGGTGTGGGTATCTTCGGCGACCCAGAGCCCGAGCACCGTATGGTCAGCACCCTCTAGGATCCTTCGCAGGTGACCTAGCGCTTCACTCATAGGCCGCTTCCTTGGTCCTCCCTAATCCACCGTACCGGAAGCTCCCCATTTAAATCGAACCGAGGCTCGTTAAGACCTCGACCGACCTTGCTACGCGAGACATCCTCCATTGTCAGCAGTTGCAACTTTATCAGTTAGGTCTCCTTGACCTTAATCTACAAGACGGTCAAAATGCTTCCCCAGCATTCTTGACATAAAACATTCATTTACAAACAGTTCACAAAATACAGTTTCTATATCGAACTCTCATCTTTCCATTTTATCCTCCTTAGTCCACATTACTTATTCCACATCTCATTCATATGTATTCATCATCATCCATTCACTCATATCGACGACACATTATTTCCCATACACATTCACATTCATTATTCTACATACACATCCATACATACATCCATTTTCACATCCTCATTCATACATCCACTTCCACATACATACATCCACATCCGTATCTACATCCATACATCCACATCCACATCCACATCCACATTCATATCCATACATCCACATCCACATCCACATTCACATTCATACATACACATCCACATCCACATTCACATTCATACATACATATCCGTATCTACATCCATACATCCATATTACATCCATTCTCGCCCTACACATTCCATATACATCTTATCATATCTCCTACACCTCTTATCACATCTTATCACTTTCCATACGCATCTTATCACATATTATCACATCTCATACACCTCTTATCACGTCTTATCACATTTTATATCTTTTTATAGAATACAAGATAATTCTTATATTTGATATAAGATTTCTCTACATTTTTATTTATGCATAAATTCCATTTAAGGAGACTAACACTTTCGAATTAAAAATCAATCTTTTATGCATCTTCCTATGCATAATTTCATTTTAAATAAAAATGACACTTTTGAATTAAAATTCAATCTTTTATGCATCTTCCTACGCATAAATTCAATTTGGATGAGAATTGACATTTTTGAATTAAAAATCCATCTTTTATGCATCTTCCTATGCATAAATTCAATTTGGATGAGAATAACGCTTTTGAATTTGAAATCTTATTCTTTTATGCATCTTCCTATGCATAAATTCAATTTAGATGAGAATGACACTTTGAATTAAAAATCAAACTTTTATGCATCTTCTTATGCATAAATTCAATTTGGTAGGAATTACACTTTTAGAATAAAAGAATTTCTCTTATGCATCTAAGTTATGCATAAAATCCATTTATGATGAAAATCACACTTTTAGTGTAAAAAGAATATCTTTTATGCATACCTCTATGCATGAAATCCAATATGATAAAAGTAACACTCTTACAATAAAATAATCAACTTTTATGCATACCTCTATGCATGAAATTCAATTATGATAAAAGTCACACTTTTATAATAAAATAATCAACTTTTATGCATACCTTTATGCATGAAATTCAATTATAATAAAAGACACACTTTTATAAATAAATAAATAACTTTTATGCATACCTTTATGCATGAAATTCAAATATGATAAAAGTAACACTTTTGATATAAAAATTTATCCATTATGCATACTTCTATGCATGAAATAAAAATGATAAAAGTAACACTTTTGATATAAAAATTTATCCTTTATGCATACTTCTATGCATGAAAATAAAAATGATAAAAATAACACTTTTGATATAAAAACTTATCCTTTATGCATACTTCTATGCATGAAAATAAAAATTGATAAAAGTAAGACTTTTGATATAAAAATTTATTCTTTATGCATACTTCTATGCATGAAAATAAAAATGATAAAAATAACACTTTTGATATAAAAATTTATCCTTTATGCATACTTCTATGCATGAAAATAAAATTTGATAAAAGTATCACTTTTGATATAAAAACTTATCCTTTATGCATACTTCTATGCATGAAAATAAAAATTGATAAAAGTAACACTTTTGATATAAAAATTTATCTTTTATGTATACTTCTATGCATGAAAATAAAAATGATAAAAATAACACTTTTGATATTTAAATTTATGCTTTATGCATACTTCTATGCATGAAAATAAAATTTGATAAAAGTAACACTTTTGATATAAAAATTTATCCTTTATGCATAATATAAAAATTTTATTTTCTCTATAATTACAATGAAATTCTTTTAATTAATCTAGGATGATAATTCCTAGAATATGGTAGGAAGTCCTCTTTTCATGCTTTGAATATGGTAGGAAGTCCTCTTTTCATGCTTTGAATGAAATTATTTCATGTGTAAATTTTTACAAAATTTTGCCATAGCTCCACTGCTATGACTGATAAATCTCAATTATTTGAAAAGATTAAGCTTATCTTTAAGGAAATGATTAGAATGATCCCTAATTGGATCATTAATCCATAATGGATTGAATCAAAAATAATCATGAAATACATAAACTAAAAGCATAGAAAAAAAAACTATCAATTTGGTCTCAAGCATAGATTAATCTTGGATTAAGGAAAAGCTTCATTTGGATTGAGAATGGGTCATGAGTATGACCATTTCTTGAGTGAGAGAGAAATTACATAAAAACCATAAGAATTTAAACATAAATGGAAATGTATGTAATTCTTTACTATCATTAATCAATTAACTTCAATAGCATTCATCAAATTATGTAACTCTTCACTACTATTCCTCAATTAACTTCAATAGCATTTAAAAACCATACCAATTAAGCTTCTCAATATTGAGAGGGGTTGAGAAGAGAGAAACATTGAGAAATTATAGAAAAGATCAATATTCACTATTTACCTTACAAATTGCTTGATTCTTTGTTCACGGTAGAGGCCCCCAACCAATCAATTGGTTAAGTATGTTGATGGAGCCACCAATGGGGATTGAAGAAAGAAGGAAGCTCCAAAAACTAGTGAATTATTAATGAATTCACAGTTCTTGGCTTAGGTGGAGTAGAGTAACGATGCATAAACACTATATATTTTTCAACAAGGGGGAGGCTTCTATTTATAGGAAAAATTGAGCTCCTAACCAAACAATTTGATTCTAGAATTTTCTAAATCAGTTTGGTCAATATTTGACCATTTTTTGGTCAGTTAAGCTAACTTTTTGGAACTAGACTTGAATGAGGAGAGAGGAGAGATGAAATATCTCAATTTTTATGAGTTTAAAACTCATTCAAGCCTGTGAAATATGCACCTCCTTTAAAGAACTCCCCTTCCTTACACATGTGTCAAAATGGAATCATTATACCCAAAATATCTCATATTTTTAATATTGCTCATAGTTTTTTACTAATAAACCTTGTACATTTTTAACTCTTCATCTTATGTGAAATATGCACCTCCTTTAAAGAGCCTTTAAAGAACTCCCCTTCCTTACATATGTGTCAAAATGGAATCATTATACCCAAAATATCTCATATTTTTAATATTGCTCATAGTTTTTTACTAATAAACCTTGTACATTCTCAACTCTTCATCTTATGTGAGCATTTACTCATTTTTGGATACCCAAAATATCTCATATTTTTAATATTGCTCATAGTTTTTTTACTAATAAACCTTGTACATTTTCAACTCTTCATCTTATGTGAGCATTTACTCATTTTTGGGTATCTTCTTTTACAAATTGGATTTATCTCCTCCTCCCTACACATGGATTGATGCTATTGGCCCATAGGAACCTTAATTGGACCATAATCCAAAAATTTCTGAAAATCTAGACCCTTAGGCTAAGGTCCTTTATACCCATTTTCAATTAATTCCAATTGCACATTGGAAAGTTCTTTTTGAATTTCTGTTTCAGGGGAACTTATTTTAATAAGATGAGATAATTTTCTATCCAAAAATATTAAAAATCTGAATATTCTCTCTCTTAGTTAAAACAGTTAGAAACAAGTCTTTTATATTTCTGAAGAGGGATTGATCACAGGGAAAGATGCTGGACATTTTGAGAGGCTGGGGAGGATCTTACACGGGCCTTCGGTCCCCCCACATGCTTGCAAAGTTTGGTAATGATTGGAGCATGTTTGGGTTAGTGATTAGCACCAAGTGTGGATTTTTCAAGTCTCTTGGTACTTAAGAGGCCATGGAAAATCTGGGTCTTCCCCATACCATCGTACCCAAACATGCTCCGATGGGGACAAAACTTTGCAAGCATGTGGGGGGAACCCACCCCCACATGCTTGCAAAGTTTGGTCATGATCAAATCATGTTTGTGTTGGTAATTTTAGCGCCCAGTGTGGATTGTTCACGTCTCTTGGTGTTTAAGAGGCCATAGAAAACCAAAGCCTTTCCCATACCATCGTACCCAAACATGCTCCCCGATGGGGACCAAACATTGTAAGCATGTGGGGGGGACCTACCCCCACATGCTTGCAAAGTTTAGTCATGATCTGAGCATATTTGGGTTAGTAATTAGTGCCGAGTGTAGATTTTCAAGTCTCTTGGTGCTTAAGAGACCTTGGAAAATCCGGGCCTTCCCCATACCATTGTATCTAAACATGCTCTGATTTAGACCAAACTTTGCAAGCATGTGGGGGGGGCCCACCTCCACGTGCTTGCAAAGTTTGGTCATGATCAGAGCACGTTAGGGTTAGTAATTAGTGCCCAATGCGGATTTTTCAAGTCTCTTGGTGCTTAAGAGACCTTAGAGAATCTGGGCCTTCCCTATAACATTACATTGTACCCAGACATGCTCTGATGGGTGGGTCGCCCCCCCCATGTCTGGGTATAATGTAATGTTATAGGGAAGGCCCACCCCCACATGCTTGCAAAGTTTGGTCATGATGATCGGAGCATTTTGGGTTGGTGATTATTAGCGCCAAGTGTAGATTTTTCAAGTTTCTTGGTGCTTAAGAGGCCATGAAAAATCCAGGTCTTACCCATACCATCGTACCCAAACATGCTCCGATGGGGACCAAACTTTGCAAGTATGTGGGTGGACCCACCCCCACATGCTTGCAAAGTTTGGTCATAATCAGAGCATGTTTGGATTAGTAATTAGCACCCAGTGTGGATTTTTCAAGTCTCTTGGTGCTTAAGAGGCCATGGAAAATCGGGGCCTTCCCCATACCATTGTACCCAAACATGCTCCGATGGAAACCAAACTTTGCAAGCATGGGGGGACCCACCCCCACGTGCTTGCAAATTTTGGTCATGATCAGAGCATGTTTAGGTTAGTAATTAGCGCCCAATGTGGATTTTTCAAGTCTCTTGGTGCTTAAGAGACCTTGGAAAATCCGGGCCTTCCCCATACCATTGTACCCAAACATGCTCCGATTGGGACCAAACTTAGCAAGCATGTGGGGGCGGCCCACCTCCACATGCTTGCAAAGTTTGGTCATGATTGGAGCATGTTTGGGTTAGTAATTATCGCCTAGTGTGGATTTTTAAAGTCTCTTGGTGCTTAAGAGACCTTGGAAAATCTAGGCCTTCCCCATACCATTGTACCCAAACATGCTCCAATTGGGACCAAACTTTGCAAGCATGGGGGGGACCCACCCCCACATGCATGCAAAGTTTGGTGATGATCGGAGCATGTTTTGGTTAGTGATTAGCGCCAAGTGCGGATTTTTCCAGTCTCTTGGTGCTTAAGAGGCTATGAAAAATCGAGGTCTTCCCCATACCACCATCGTACCCAAACATGCTTCGATGGGGACCAAACTTTGCAAACATGTGGGGGGGACCACCCCCACATGCTTGCAAAGTTTGGTCATGATCGGAGCATGTTTGGGTTGGTAATTAGCGCCCAGTGCGGATTTTTCAAGTCTCTTGGTGCTTAAGAGGCCATGGAAAATGAGGGCCTTCCCTATACCATCATACCCAAACATGCTCCAAGGGAAACCAAACTTTGCAAGCATGTGGGGGGGACCCACCCCCACATGCTTGCAAAGTTTGGTCACAATCGGAGCATGTTTGGATTAGTAATTAGCGCCCAATGCGGATTTTTCAAGTCTCTTGGTGCTTAAGAGACCTTGGAAAATCCGGGCCTTCCCCATACCATTGTACCCAAACATGCTCTGATGGGGACCAAACTTTGCAAGCATGTGGGGGGGCCCACCCCCACATGCTTACAAAGTTTGGTCATGATTGGAGCATGTTTGGGTTAGTAATTAGCACTTAGTGCGGATTTTTCAAGTCTCTTGGTGCTTAAGAGGCCATGGAGAATCGGGGTCTTCCCCGTACCAAACATGCTCCGATGGAAACCAAACTTTGCAAGCATATGGGGGGGAACCACCCCCGCATACTTGCAAAATTTGGTCACAATCGGAGCATGTTTGGATTAGTAATTAGTGCCCAGTGCGGATTTTTTTCAAGTCTCTTAGGTACAATGGCATGGGGATTTTCAACAAATAATATGATAGCCAGTGTTAAAAAAATTAAAAAACCAAGAACATCAACTAAAATGTAATGATACTCAATAATGAAAAAACTCATAATGATATAAACATCAAATAAGTACATCAGAATGTGAGCTAACCCAACTACTCTAGGTTTAGTCACTAACTCAAGAGATCAAGGTATAATGAAAATGAGCTATCCCAGCTATTCTGAGGTTAGTCACTCCCAAAAAATCTAAGTACAATGTAAGTGAGCTAACCCAGCTAGTCTGAGTTTAGTCACTATCAAGATAGAGATCTAGTGAAACTCCTTGGCGGCTAACTAGGAGAGATTGGCTATTCTTCTTGGAAAAATGTCTGTTTTTAGGCTAAAGCCAAGGGCGCCCACTACATGAAACTAGATAACCTCATCTTGCAACCACCCCTCTCTCAATGTATGAAATCACACATACATATGTTGGTAGATTTCTTCTCATGCATGGACTAATGGAGAAAAATCACACCCTCAAGCAACAAGTCCCAGTCCAAAAGGATGACTTGCACCCTCACGACAAATGCACCAATGTTGAATGCCATTTTGGATAACATTTGTAGTCCAAATCACATGCAAAATCACTCACAACTATCTAAAAAGCAACCGACATAGATATCCTAGGATATAAACAAGTTAAAAAAACCTCAATCAAATCAGCCGCATGGGCATCCATAGTATCAAAATCACATATACAAATGCCCCAAGCACTCCTCAAGTGTAGCCACACACACAAAGGTAGGTAGAGTCATCAAAAGACCAAGTCCCATGGGCATGTGAACACAAAAATGTCCCATCAAGCTCTCCTTATCCATAACCATTACCTCAAGCTTATGCCAATGGGGAAGGTGATAAAAATAACTAGCCCATTCACACTTGAGTGGTCACTTCACACACGAGTGTCCAACCAAAGTTCGATTTCGGTCACTCTTCTTCTTGTAAAAGAATAATGTCTGGTCCTCCTCTAGCATCATTGTGGCCCTTGTTTGGCCTTCTATAAAGCATCATTCTTGCCCTTAATCCATCATGTTTCCATGCACTTTGGTGGCTCTCATTTAGCCTCCTTGGAAACATGTGCTAGGAACCAAAATGTTGTCCAACAATGTTGTTGTTGTGCATATTCCTAATGACATTTATTCTAACCCACACACCATGAATGGGTCCTTTCCCCACTCCCTTGCGATGTCCACCATAGTTGTAGGTGCATGAGGGTTTGAACCTAGGTATGTGCTCATATTATTTATTTCTAATATTTTCAAATGGTTTGCTTTAGTGTATGGGTACACATTTTTTGTGATAGTTTATGTTTATTTTCTTAAAATAATATCTATCCAAAGCCTTGAAGCCTATATATTCTATCTCACTTCTATTGTATTATCCTATTAATTAAACTCACAAATAGCATGCATTAGTTAATGGGTTGCTCCTTGTACTTTCTCCAAGTTTTTTCTCTGCCCATCCTCACTTCTCATCCTTTCCCTAGCCTAGAAGGAGGCAAAGTTTCCCTCCACCGCTACTCATTACTAAAAATGGCAGCTAGAAAAAACACCCGATAGACATACCAAAAGCTCTTAAGAAAGCAATGAAAATCGTAAGTTCAAAAGCACAAACACTTACTTCATGTGTCATTCAATATGTGTTAGTGACTTGTCACAGGACCCGACACTTACATGGTTCTAGACCACCTAGTCAGCTCAGAGGAGCAGAGCGACCAATGCAATTGTGCCCAATGCGATAAGCCAATGCTAGGACTTTAAGACATCTTTGTACCTAAGTGTGAGGAGATTGATCATGAATGCAAAGCGAGTTAGTTCCTAGGGCTATCCAGATTCCATACTACCTTCCATAGATAGAAACAAACTTAACACAAGATTGAACACTTAATAGATAGAGAGAAACAAACTTAACACAAGATTGAACACTTAATAGATAGAGAGAAACAAACTTAACACAAGATTGAACACTAAATAGACAGAGAGGAATCAATAGTAAGACAAGGGCCAATCCATTCTTGAGTATTACAGTACAATGTCTTAGTAAGAACTATGCACATGAACTGCTCACTCAACTCTCATGTGCCCCTATTTAGTATTGTTCCTCTCCTTAGGGCCTGAGTAGACTCAACATGAGTCTCTCTATCTAGACAGTAATGCACTCACTTCTATAATATCAGCCTAGTAGACTAGGTCCACTCTAGCTCCTCTATCCCCTTATCTGACTAATTTCCCTTTTTTCCATTACAATCACAGGTACTACCCGTTCATCAAGAACGTGTTACAAGTTTGTTACAAAACAAAAAGTCTTAGTTTGTTGCAATGGTCAATCCAGCAGTGATCTGGGTAGCAGCCAAATTGGCTGATTAACCACCAACACCTGGCGATCATGGTGGACGCTACACCAACAATGTGCAAAGCCCACAATTTCTTGTTTGGAAAAAAAGGTGCCTAGATTGCCTCTTTGTCTGGATCCTCCAGTCTAGATTCCCTAAGGCTAGTTCTAGTTGCCTTCTTCTAGTACCTCCTCTATCGCAATGCCCCCTAAGATGAAGTTGATTGGGTGACCGTGGTCATACTGTGGCTCATAAGCCCTCTTCCTGCTACTGCTGCCCAAGCATGCCCTATGTTAGTCCTCTCGTCATCCCTTTAGAATTGCACATCAATGGGTGGCTTTGGATGCCTTGCCCTTTCTCTATTTATTGCTTCCATATCCATGCATGTTGCAAAGGCATGTGGCTCTGTTTGCTCTGGGGTGATGAGGTCATCTTTAAATACTGTCTACTCTAGCTCCTTTGGCCTTCTTCTCCCACCCCAACTCCATTTCCACCCATAGGGTGGTGTACCTGTAGGTTTGGGCTTTAGAGCTATCGTTTTCCTTTCTTCTTGTTGACTCCTTTGGTGAGGGGATCTAGCAGTGTCACTCTTTGAATGAGCTATTGCCTCCTCACCTAGATCTGTGAGTCATAAGAGACATACTACTCTGGATCCAGGGGAGGGGCTCCTTCCTTGTCCTGATGCCCCTACTTGAGAGTTGCCTTGGCCTTGCACTTCGAACTAGATCATTAATTTTGTAATTTTTTCCTAGTTAGAAGGTCTTAGGGCACCTGCCTGCTCTGCTGGGCTATTTGGATTAAAGTTTGCATATATTTGAGGGTGATTTTCTTCTAGACACCCATGCTCTTTTGGCCCAATTCCTCTGTATAGTGGTGCACAGAAGTGTCATTTACAGTGTCAATTTCCAGTCGTTACCTTAGTCGGATATGAAGAGTCACTTTTTGATGAAGTGGGTTGCTGCCTATCAAGGGCTAGAGCAGCACGGGTCACAGAGAAAGCCAGTAGGCGCTATTGGCAGAATTTACTCAGCATTGAAGTGCATGGAGGCCGAATTGCAGTACAAGGCTAGTGTGAAAGAATCCAAGCGAGGGTTGGTATGATGGCAATCATGGACAGTACAATAAGCATCACATCTGTCATGGGTGTATCAAGGGTTGGAGCCGCACGTCTCACACAGAAGGCGAAGGAACGACAGGCGTTGTTGGCCAAATTTAACATGAATGCTGAAGCGCATGGCTGGCAACGGGCAGATGAAGTCTGGCGTCACGCAAGGGAAGCACATAATTGTATAACGGCAATCATCAATGTTTAATCGGCACATCACTTACTGTCAGAGGTTCGATTGTATATGCAGAAGAAGAAGCTTCGTCTATTTTAATGCCATATGATATGGTTAAATAGGAGAGGGTTCACGCTGCTAGGTTTCAGAAGGGACTAGACACAGGAATTACCGAAAGCATGATTAGAGCAAGGATTCGGATGGTTGCAGAAGCCTTATTCAGAGATGCAATTAATGTTTTGGTGGCTGTTTAAATTCTTCAGTTATTCAAGAGGACGCTCATGCGCAAATGAACTTTTGTGGAAGGGAGTTGTGAAAAGATGCAGGGGGGAAGAGAGCTTGAGCTCTTGCAAGCACACACACACTCACAAAACCCTAATAGAGAACACACGAGGCTGAATATCTTCTTCTTCTTCACTCAACACTCAACACACCATATACAAGATAAGAGTACTCACAATATGAAAGGTACTCAACCAATACATACACGGGTTCTCTATAGTGTGAACCCAACTAAATGAGCTGGCGCTATAACTATGCCAGTCTCTAGAGTGGCTGTCACACAGTCATCCCACTGGCCGCATACACCCAAGATCTCACCAACCATGCCAGTGGTGTAAGTGTGGGGCCTATCCCCCAGGCGGGTCATCAGTATCCACTGCCTCACTAGACGAGCTCGATATCTCAACAAGTTGAGTATCATAAAGGAGGATTACTCTTCTTCGGAGATGGAAGTGAAAGGTGGATTGTCTGAGGCAGATTTAGGTAGATGACTTCTATCAAGGTTGATGCAATCTGATGGAGGCATATCGGCAAAGAATCGGATGTACTACCGGGAGATGCGGAACCGACAAACGAGCACAATCTTGGACGAGCTTTGGATGAGGCATCTGATTCTCTATTAAGGGAGAAGTGGGTTCTCAATAGCTTCGCAATTGTTCCCTCGGGTGTGCCAATGTATAGTGGTGCACAGAAGTGTCATTACAGTGTCAATTTATGGTCATTACCTTAGTCGGATATGAAGAGTCACTTAGTTGTCATAGGAAAGGTCACTTATTAGGAGTCTTTTAAAAGGCATAGCCTTCTTGTAATCGTGTGTGTGGAAAATAACTAACACAAAAATCAATTAGTTGTCATAGGAAAGGTCACTTATTAGGAGTCTTTTAAAAGGCATAGCCTTCTTGTAATCGTGTGTGTGTGTAGTCGGATATGAAGAGTCACTTAGTTGTCATAGGAAAGGTCACTTATTAGGAGTCTTTTAAAAGGCATAGCCTTCTTGTAATCGTGTGTGTGGAAAATAACTACACAAAAATCAATTTCGGTTTCGTCTCTGTCTTGTGTGTAATGCTCCAATGAGAGTCGCTTCTGTTCCTTTGTGTATTTCTTGTTGAAGGCATAGCCTTTAACATCCTCCTGGACTCCTTTTTTGTGGGTTTTCATTTTCCCCATTTTCCCTTTTTACCAAACCTTGGAAGTCCTCTAGCATCTAATCTTTTGCTCGGACTTCCTTGCGTGCACCCTCCTTATAGCGTCCATCTGCTCCCTTCTCTTTCGCACCTCTTTTGCGTGCACCCTTCTCATGGTGTCCAGTTTCTCTTGTCTTTTTCAAATGTCAATATGAGCTATTGTCAATGTGACATTCAGCTCATTGACTGTCATTTTTCCTCCTCTTCCTCTTGTCATTCTTGCAAGTGTGTGTTAACCCAATTCTAGGGTTTACAAGATGTACCACCATTATCTTACATCGAGTCACGATAGATACACCCAAGGGTCATACATTCAAGATATGAAGCAATAGTGTCCAAAGCTACAGCTTGGACGGGCGCTAGTAATGGTGTGACACGGAGTATTTATGGCAATTTCCGCTTCAAGAGCATGTGGTAGCAAGATATGATGAAGTCCTAAGTGATGTACTTCATGGAGATATTGTGAGAGTAGTCATTGTATATGGCAATTGGGTCTAGCTTATCTAACTTTGGGAAGCAACATCAATTCTTGCATAGTTTGGTTCTTGTAGACGTCACCTAAAATCTATGGACATCCTTTTTTCTTCTAAAACACAAGAATTATTACATTTGTGCATTGTGGCTCCCTTTCATGCATTTCTCTCATGAGCTAATTTACTTTTCCCCTCTTAGCTTAGCTATATTCATGCTATAGTGGAAAATGGGTTCTCCTTAATGAAATAAAGATAGTCAACATAAAATTGATATGGACCTTCAGTTTGACAAATTTTTATCTATTGCATTTGCAAACAATGAGATTGCTTTATTATATTAATGCCATGGATTTAATGAACTAAACTACCAAATTTTTTTCTTTAAATTGATGACCATGGAACTGTTACAAATTGTTAGTCAACTTGTGTGAAGAAGAACTGTATTAGTCTTGTAAAAAAAAGCCACTTTTGTGGCTAGTTGGACATGTTTATAAAAATTCTATTTCTCTTTGAATGTACTATTTCAAAGAAAGTCCTTCTATGAATTTGTACCTTACACAAGTATGTAGTTGAAAACAATAGCAAGAAAAAAAGTGTTTGAAAAACCTAGCTTTTGAGAGTCATCATTAATGGCATTTTCAAAAAAAATGGTGACTTTGAGTTTTTGTTCATAAAATTCTCAAAGCAATTTTTAGCAAGATGGTTTTTTTTAAACAAAAATACTTCTATATATGTATGATACATTCACGTAGACATGGGGACAATTGGATGGAAGACGAAAATGACTTGAGCTGCCCCTCAAAGTTGACAAGCTATGAGGTGTTTCGTGTGCATTTTGATTTTTGACTTTTTTGAATAAACCAAAATTGGTCTAATATAGTATTCATTAGGCAAACAATGGACTGTCATTTTTTTCCCTTAAGGATTTCCACACCTCCTCTCTCTAGAAAAATGGGCTCATGGTGAAATTTTTGCAAATCAAATCAAAAGTTGGCGGAGATTTCACATTTGGAATCTACTCATTGAGAGCTTTCCAATGATATATAACATGATGGGAAATTTTGATTATTCAAGAAGTCCCCAAATTGCTGATAATGTGGCATGTAACTGCAAATTCTTTCATTCTATTAGAAGATCACACAATGATGCCATAGTATGACTTTTTGACATCATATGTAGCAGTTATCATCAGATATATGAAATCCCGTTGGAGCCACTTTTGTGGCTCAATTACAAGACTAGTATTAATGTATTTCATCTAAATTACTAGCATCAAAATGTCTCTTTCCTTGTAATATAATGCCCAAGATCAATGAGGTAAGTATATAGTGACAACGAAACAAATAATGCTACATCATTTGTAAAAGCATTTGATGTGTACATATTAAACTAATTGATATCTTAATATTAAACTTAATGTTTATATACTATTGCATACATTTTAAATTTGAGGTTTTAATCTTTCCTATCATCTCAACATATCTCCCTCACATGATACACATGAGAACCGTGTTCAATGCCATCACCCACCGTAGTAGCCATCCCAACCCCTTTCCCTTTCCCCTTGCTCATCCCATTGATTTACATAAGAACATTGCTTTTGCACTTATTTGAGAGAGAATTATTGTGAGGGAGAGAGAGAGAGAGAGAGAGAGAGAGAGAGAGAGAGAGAGTTGAAGCCTCCATGCATATAGAAGGAATGCTCATTATAATACCATTAAAAATATTCACATGGTTTTGCTGAAAAAAAAATTAAGCAAAATAGATTGAGTCTTCTCGATTAGAGACGAGTTATAATGAAGGAATTCTCATTATAATACCTTTATTACAAAACATTTGAGCAAAATAGATTAAGTTTTCCTAATTGGAGACGATTTGCAAACTACCATTTGCATGGTGTCTACCTAGTGCCATTCTCTTATGAATAATCTATTATTTGCACTTGATAATGTCAGCAACAATCGATGTGCACAACATTGTGGACAACATCATAGACATGGTTCTTTATTGGTCATACCTCCTTTGACTCATCTACATTACTCTCAATAATGAGCATTTCTTTGTCATGGTGGAGGCTGAGGGTGAGTATACTCTCCCTTATAGGATGAATCTAGTCAACTATCAACCAATACCATGTAGATTAGTTCATGGACATGGTCACCTATGCCTACGACTCAAACTCCAACACCCATTGTTAATCGTCTTGTCATGACACACTCATGACACACGGTTAACATGGGCTATCATTCTAATCTTTGCATATACTCTTGATGTACTTTATGGTATTATGTTATGTTTTACTAAGAGAACCTAATGCTTGGCCAACATGTATTTCATGCAAGTTATCTTTGTATTTTATGTCAAATTAATAAGGCATCCCTCTAAGTTTGCACTTCATGCTTAAGTACAAGAGTTGAGATGTCCAATATGCTTTAGTATAGCAAACTCCTTGCATTAGGCATGTCGCGTGAACATACTTAAGTGAGTGTGAACACTATGGGCTTGTATATATATCTATTTTCTCTCATAATTCAGGACACTCTCCCCATTATACTATATTTCTTTTTCTTGTGAGTCTAATTTCCCTCTTGTGATTAGCTAAATAGTGTTTGTGAGGTATTCAGTAAAAGCATGCTGAGGTGAGCAAGAGCTAGGGAGGGCTTTTATATCTATGTACGTGTGCGAAGGATCTCCCGTCTATCTCAAGACTACCCTTGTGCACAATGAGGCGTGAAGAAGGAGCCAATCTTTCCTGCAAAGGAAGCTAAGACCTACGGTTCCGACTAGTTGGCAAGTCCCTATAGGATAATTAAGGTAAGCCCCGAGCATATGGTTAGCCTTAAGATGGCAATGTTGCAAGTGAGGCCCCTAGTGTTATTTCTCTTAATTAGATTTGAGAGATTATTTACATCATTTGGGTGATGGGAAACCTTAACCAAGTGAGAGTTTTGAGAAGGAATGAGAACAGTGTGTAAGTTCATAGTTTTTTTCTCTGGGTAAAAAGAATGCCATTTTCTTGTTTTCTCTTAATATTTGTTTGTAGATTTAGTTTTTGTTATGTTTTTAACTTTCAATGCATACTAGAAGTAGTTTAGATTCAAGTAGAATGGTTATTCACATCATTTTTGCTTCGATTTTGCCTACTTTTTTGTTTATCCTTAATCTTAGAGTAAAAATCTCTAATTTTGGGCATAATCTTAGTTTATTGCATGGTTTGTCTACATAATCTTGTGCAAGATATCATTAGGTTCATCGATATGCATTTAGAATGTTTAAATTGTTTAGAAATCACTTAATTTTTGTATTTTTTCTTAAGCGGACTAGTTTTTTAATTAGTGAGGTTACTTTAGGAATGCAAAAATCTCAAAAAACCCAAACTAGAATGCTTGGGTACCCTTATTCTCTTGATTGCTTGTACCTATGCATTGTTAATGTACTTTCAAAGAACGTGTGTCCTTCCATTCATGTATAAACATCTTGAAGTGCTAGAATGAAGATGGACACTGCAACCCATACCATTTCTGAAGCATGTCTTCTTCGTATGCGTGTCTTTCTCAAGTTTATATTAACAGCTTATAGATATCAAACGAGCATGAACATAAAGGCTATGATTATATTGGATGTGAGGAATCGATGGACATCAACAAAGATCTCAGAGTACATTGCAAGGTAGATAATCCCAAATTCATTACCACATTTGAAACTAAGTTACACGTTATTCATCAAGTCATAGGATTTTTGTGCTCGTTTGTGTGAGTGAATTTAAAAAAAAACCATCCATAAAGTATGGCAGGGAGTTGGCACAATTCTCCCCAAAATTCTATAAACATAGGAGAACATGCCCTTCCCCCATTTCCCAAATAGCACTTTCGATATCGAAAGTGGACCAAAACACCTTTAGTGTTGAAGGCGCCCATGAGTCCTACGTATCGATTCATGATACAAAACTCATTTTCAAATGTGTTAATGAATTTTTAATTTTCTAATTTGCAAGGTATTTTTGAATCCCCATCGAACATAAGAATAGGCTTTAAGCTCATCGATTGCAAATGTCAGTCTAGCATTGCTTTCAAGTATGCTTTCAAATTCATGTTCATTTGAGTATTATCCTCTACACTACACGAATGATGCTACCCAAGCACTTAAAAGAATAAAAAAAAAACAATCTTGTTTTGCAAGCTTTAGAGCATGGAGTGCACTTGGTTTCGATGATGATGATGATGATGATGTGTGTGTGTGTGTGTGTGTGTGTGTGTGTGTGAGAGAGAGAGAGAGAGAGAGAGAGAGAGAGAGAGAGAGAGAGAGAGATAGAACTTGCTTGCATTTATGCACAAAGACATTTTTTGCATGAGGTAGTTGGGGATTCTCAAGCATATACAAGCTTGCAAAATATTATTTCGTAGAAATCCCTCTTGAAATTTTTTGATGAATATGGTTCCCCTTTGCTATAGTGCGATCGGCGCTATCTAGGCCTACGTCATGTTCTTCTCGGTGGGGTTTGGCCCTGTGGGGTGGGTGTTGGACTTGGAGAGTCATGGCCTCTATACACCACTTGCAAGAACACAAGAAGAAGACACAATGGGATCAGATCTGGGGGACAATGTGTGGCGGATAAGTCATGGCCTCTATACACCACCCTGTAGACACCTAAGAAGAAGACACAATGGGATCAGATTTGGGGACACTAAAATCCCATCTCCAAGGATACTAATCAACTCAGCAACAGTCCTCAGTCCTCCAGCTGACACCACGAGACACTTCAATACCCTCCCAACCTCCCTATCAGACCTAGCTACTTGCTTTAGTTGTCCTCTCAAGTCAGCACTAACCTCTAGCACCTTTAATCATACACTTAAGAGCTTCTCCTGACCACAGCTCCAGTAGCTGACCAAAACCACTCTCGGTTGTTGCTGATGCAGAAATGTCTAATTCTTCTCTTTGGAAAGAGTGACCCAAGAGCCTGAAACTTATTACGGTGAGGAGTACGAGACGAAGAGGAATGGGAATGGCCAACTTACACCTGTGCTGAGTAATCCCTAGAGATATTTCAGAAAAGTATGGAAGTCCCCAACCCCTCCTCTCTTTACCAAGGGTGCCTGCATCCATATCTATACTACGATATCAACTTGGGCTTCAAGGCACAACCTTTGAGTAACTAAAACTGCTTTAGTAGAGAAACGAGAACCAATTGCCCAAATCTCACAACCAGAGAATGAAACGTATGACCCAGTAGAAGAGGAAGAACTAGAAGAACCTAAAGACCATATTACTTCTGAGCATATAGATGACCCATGTTTGGGGTTCACAAACACAACACAACTAACTACTACTGACACAGCAAAGACAACCCCATTAGGTAACACTAACTTCAATTCCCACATCAGGCTAAACACAAACAGAGCATAGAGAACACAGATTGAGTAGAAATTTGCTAAACAAGATAGAGAATAACAGAACAGAACTGAAATACCATATTTGATTGATCAAGATGAATCATACATTGCTTTCTCCTTCTTCTCTTACTACTTATAAAAGACGACTACAAAGTCCCTATAAATAGGTGACTTCAGACAGTTTTAGACAGTTGTAACTGGAATGTCACAAGACACTAACAGATAATATCCGACTTAGCCAGATCATAACAAACTCCGACTGATCAATAATCCGACTGAGTAGAATTCCGACTGAGCAACAATCCGACTGAGCAAAGATACATAAATCCGACTAAGCAACTATTAAGTAACTATTAGGTATTCCATCTGTAGTTCAACAACCCACCATCTTATAATGGGGAAGAAAAATACTTGAATCACCTAGGCTTTTCAATGCATAACCTTGAAGAGTTGATGAAGGCCCTACAATTCTTGGTTGAGGTCAATGCACCCACATGATGCAAGCTGTCCAAGCTGAAGAAACACAAAGACAAATCAGACACCAAGCTTTTACAATACCAATGGCACCAGTAATACATCCCATAGTAAATATTATTAGAGGTCTAAACACTCGTCCACCTCATGTTAGAAGAGGTGTGGTCGACAACTAGCCCCAAGAACTAGCCCGTCACATTTCCTAGAATCCTTTGTTCCATTGATTTGACCAACAAGACCAAATATAGGAGCATGTTCTAGACCAGTAGTTGAGAACCCTGATGAATATGTTGCCCCACCTCATGGATACTATCCATACACACCCCCTCCTACAATTACACCATTGGACACAGCACATGCCGACCCTTTAGGTATGGCTAGAGGAATAGGAAGGGGGGTTGCACAAGATCTTGCAATGGCAAGGGAGCCAAGAGAAACACAAGTTAGCTAGTGCACATTGCAAAATTGTTGATTCAGTTTCTGAGGGATGGTGATCCCATCCACCAACACCTAGAGATGTTTGAGCAAGCATGTGAAACCTATGGGGAAGTCGACGATGTTACTAAACTTTGTGCCTGAGAGTCCAACTCTAGACGGAAGAGCGGGACAATGGTATTGTGTGTTGAAACCTAAGGAGAAGGTTGACTTCGATACACTCAAAATGTTGTTCATTCAGATTTGCACCAAGTGGTGCAAAGTGGAGTGCTACAATTCAACTTGGTAATCTTGAGCAAAATAAAAGAGAATCTATTCAAGATTACGTATCATGCACAAAACACTTTAACTCTCACTTGCAAACTAAGTGAATGGGATGATCAAATTTTGCCTAAATTCCAACTGGGAATTCAGAACGAGAAACTTCATGACTATTTAGTCTTAAAGGACCCCTCAACTTTTGATGAATGTGGTAAACTCGAAATAAAAATGGACAATAATATGAAGGAGATTGAGGAACAAGAAACTCATTCAACTACTTGTTCTATTTCAACCGAATCTAGTAAATCAAAGGGCACTATCCTAAGGATTTCCACTGATAGGCTAGTGAGTAAAATGACGATCGATGAGGTTACCAGTGCATTGCTAGAGTGACTGAAAGAAAATAATGTGCATGAACCCACAAGAAATCAACACTTGTATCCTAGGAGAGAATTAGTTTGGTGCCCAATTTGCAGGAACAATCATTTGGGAACAGAGTGTCTGGATTTGAGAGCCAAAACCTAGTTATATTGTGCTCATTGTCAATGGTATGGTAACCACGACACTTCTTGTTGCTACTACCACCATGTTGAAATTTGAGCATAATGATGAGCTATGGTGGATCATACACTAGAATCAACATAATTAACAAAGTGATTAGCAAGTGATTAAGATGTAATTAGTGAATAATTAGCACATAGATTAATGTAGGCATGGATACTCAAAAACCAGCAAATTCTCATTAGGGCTATGCCTCAATTTATAGAGATAACATCAAGCATCTAATCCCATTGATTTCTCCATCATTCACTCCCAGAATATCTCCACCTTTTGCCTGATTCTCTCCACCTCTTCTCTTTTCCCTGATTATCTCCCAGAATAACTCCACACTCCTAAATTCCCTCATGCTACCCATTATTCTCTCCCAGTAGATTCTTCTAACCTTTTCACAGGTTCTTTCACAATTACATCTCCTCTTTTACAGCCTCTATCCAAGAGCTTGTTCCCACACACACCCTATTCACTTGTATTTTTCAACACCTCCCCTCAAGTGAATAATCCTAGCACACCTAGACCCTATACCAAGTTTGCCTCCCCTTACTTGGTAGTCCGCGACCAGTGTCTACTCCTCCCCTCAAGTTATCTCAGCACACCTAGACCTTGTATCAAGTTTCTTTCTTACTTGACAGTCCGCGACCAGTGCCTCAAGTCCCTAAACTCCATAGTCCTTGACACTCTCTCTCTCTATGTGTCCAAGACTACTATAAGTGCCCGCGACCTTGACTAAAGTGCTCACACATACATCTACCTACCACTTGGCCTACATCATCGGTGGCTCAGAGGTGGTTTTACTTTATTGGGACAGGTTACATTGGGTTGTGGGGTCTCTCTCTCTCTCTCTCTCTCTCTCAGAGATTTTCACATGGCTCCTCACTCTTTGGATCCTCACATCTTCTCTTCTCTTCAGTCTTCTGGCCGTGGCAGCTTCTCTCCACGCGTCCGTCTCTTCTTTCAGTCTTCTCGGGGCAGCTTCTCTTCTTGTGGCAACTTCTCTTCTCATGTCCATGTCTTCCTTCAGATCTTCTTGGTGTGGATCCTCTTCTTGGGAAGAGATATTCTTCTTCTTTCATGGCTGGGGCCATGAGCTCGTCCGTCAGGTCATTTTGCTCCATGTGAGCAACATGTTTCAATGTTTTGCTGAAAGTTCCTTTGGGTTTTTTATGTTCATCTTGTGTCATTATGCAATGCAAACCCAAATTTATGCGGGAGGTCTTACCTCTTGCCTTATTCTGGACAAGGGCAGTGTCTGTTCCCATTTTTACACTGATGTAATGTGCCCAATACATAATGCGTATAGCATTCATTCTCATGCACATTCCCAAATGCAACTCTGGCTGTGAATAATCTTGAATTTGAGTGAGATTTACAGGCATTAACCAAAGGTTAAATGCAAAATGATGATTTTCACAATTTTATCAGCACAATTTTTCCAGAAATTACATTAAATTAAGGGTAACCAATTTGTACGGGATGGTTGGAGTATCAAACCAACTCCGATTTGAAATCTGAAGTTATAGGGATCTGTATCAGATACCTAATGGTTAATTTGAACCCTCAATTGCACCAAAGTATAGTGATTAGCACTGCTTAATCACTGATTAGCAAATTAATGCTCTGTTTTGTGTGCAAAAAACAGAGTATGCGGGGAGCCCAAATCTGGTGCCTTCCACTTCAAATGAGCTCAAATGATTTCAAAGGCATTAATAGCAATGCGTTTAGTAGAGGATTAAGCCAAGAAACACAAGATTTGACCAAATAATGAAAGCTTAATCTCTGTTTTACCAAAGTCACCTGCAGATTTGATGAAGAGCTTGGATCTCACTGTAGACTTGATGAAATTGATTTCTGTCTTCACCAGCTTGTAGAGCATGCTTGATTACCCCTTGGGCTAGGAGGAATTGAAGAAATTTGATTTGAGCAAGTAGCAATGGCAAAAATCCCTCAGAAAAACGGCGCCCTTCATTCTGTGAAAATCTGCATTTTTGCGCTGAATTGGCCCACAAGAATTGAGTTGAGTGTAGCCCTATGAGTCTACTATAAGTGCCTAAAAGGGCTTAGCCTAATGTTATGTGTGCAAAGAGAATGGACTCCTCCACTGGCTGGGGGTGAAGGGGAAGATGAAAAACTCACTAAAAATTGATTTTTTTTGCTAATTACCTACTAATCCTAATTAATTCACTAATGGGCTCATAAATCTGATTGATTCTAGGCATGGCTCTGATACCATGTTGAAATTTGAGCATAATGATGAGCTATGGTGGATCATACACTAGAATCAACATAATTAACAAAGTGATTAGAAAGTGATTAAGATGTAATTAGTGAATAATTAGCACATAGATTAATGTAGGCATGGATACTCAAAAACCAGCAAATTCTCATTAGGGCTATGCCTCAATTTATATAGATAACATCAAGCATCTAATCCCATTGATTTCTCCATCATTCACTCCCAGAATATCTCCACCTTTTGCCTGATTCTCTCCACCTCTTCTCTTTTCCCTGATTATCTCCCAGAATAACTCCACACTCCTAAATTCCCTCATGCTACCCATTATTCTCTCCCAGTAGATTCTTCTAACCTTTTCACAGGTTCTTTCACAATTACATCTCCTCTTTTACAGCCTCTATCCAAGAGCTTGTTCCCACACACACCCTATTCACTTGTATTTTTCAACATCCATTCTCAAGCACACATCTACCTTGGCATCCATGTGCCTGCCAATCTTATTGAACACTACGTCTCCTCAACTCTATCTCATGGAGGTTGAGTTGTTTCTAGATATTTCAAATGGGTAAGATCCTCCAAAATCTATGCCAAGGTAGATTTGGGAAAAAGGGGTTTTTGTAATGGATCTTGAAATTATTAACACCGATGGGAATTGCCAATGTGCTAGGTTGGTTAACAATTGGGATAGACCTTCTTTGGCTTTAACTTTTGTGGGGCTTATTGCTTGTTTGCTTATTCTACTTCTTTGGACAAATTTTCTTCCTCCTTTAGATTTGGTAATTTTCTCATGGGAATTCCCTCTTTCTTCCCCATGGCATTGCCTTTTCTCTTCTTCATATGCCTTATGATGGCATGGTCCTTTGGTTGCATTGGTTGGACCACTTTAATCAAGGTCATCAACCTTGGGGGCTTTGGTGGTATTTCTTGTTATTGATGGTTGATGATTTACCAACTTCTGGCCCAACATTAGGTCCATCCATTTCTCCATCCTCATTTTGAGGTAGTAATCCTCTCTAGCAGTAAAATTTCCCATAATACTTGCATTTTATTATGGGATAGTCATCTTACACGCTTTATAGGTCAAGGTTCTCTCCCATTCATGTTGACCACAAGGTATGATCCTTCTTTCAATAGGCCATCTTGGAGGAAAGGGCCTTCATAGTCTCTACCAAATTAATGCATGTATTTCTCCATCATTCCTCTCTCACTAAAGAGACATGGTGATTAGATTTTGCATCTTACACCTAGTATGGATGTGATGATGTGGTTTGTGATATGCTTACAAACCATTTTGAGTTGAAGCTGGTGACCACTATAGTTTTTGTTTGTTGAAGGTGCCCAAGCTCATCAAAATTTCATATGGAGCTATTAAAATTGGGTAGGCCAGTGCAAAAATAATTCATATTTTTTATTTCTTCAATCATCTCTTGATTTAAGTATTTATTTACAATATCATGTTGTTATTCTATTCTCTTACATGATATCACATCATAGGCTCTAGATAGTACTCTTTGTCAAGCTTGGGATAATGTTAGAAAATGGCATAGTCTATAGGAAATGCAATGATAGCAAGAGCTCAATTGCCTATTTTGTGAAGGTAAATTTAATGGGACCATTTTATAAATTATGGAAGGTCAAGTTTAGGGCCATCCTTGACTCTTATGAGTTATGGAAGACTATTATGGAGACTGATAGAAGGCCGAAGAAGGTTGTCAGTTTTTGGTCAAGCACCAACACTTACATGGTTCTAGACCACCTAGTTGGTTCTGGAAGAGAGATGACTAATGAAACTATGCCTAATGTGACAAGCCAACATTGGCGCATTGTGCTGCCTATCTGCCTAAGCTAGGGGAGTTAGTTGAGACTGCACACAGGTTAGTTCCTATTCCACTTCATGATTGTTGATTCCTGATAGGAGTTAGTTCCTAGTCCAGTCAAGATTCTTGATCCTAATAAGAGTTAACGTACAAACAGTAATACAATTAACACAAAACAGACATGGAATAGAAAGAACTATGCACTGCAAAGTAGAGGCCAACCCATGAGACATTCCTTCAGTATTAGCTTGAACTCTCAACCATACAATACATTAGCAAATGACTTCACTCATGAACTTGTGAGCTCAACTCCCTATATTGACTAGTCTATCTCTCTATCCATACATCTAGAATTAATCCCCTTCTTTCTTACATCTATCCGGTTACTACCCATTTACAAGGAACCATTTTAGGTTGTTACAAAACAAGAAAGCTAGTTAACTCATCATATTTTGTTACACAAGGAACCATTTCAGGTTGTTACAAAACAAGAAAGCTAGTTAACTCATCATATTTTGTTACACAAATAAGAAAGCTAGTTAACCCATTTACAAGGAACCATTTCAGGTTGTTACAAAACAAGAAAGCTAGTTAACTCATCATATTTTGTTACACAAATAGCACAGTCCGGTGGTGACCTCAGTGGTGACTAGAGGAGCTAGTTGGCTACCAATACCTGGTGATGGTGGACACTGCATCAACATAGCAATGAAGCCCCTTGTTCCTGTTGTTCTTTGAAAATGTTGATTTTTTTTTGCATCATAATTGCTTCTAATTCTAGATCATGTTGTCCAAGCTTGTTACGGCATGTTCCATCCTTCTTTTTCTGGTTCAGCTTGTGTAGCAATGCCCCCTAAAACAAACTTTATTGGCTGATCTTGGCCATACCCAGACTCATAAGCTCTTTTTCTACTCTGACCCATGCATGCCTGATCCCTATCCTTTCATCTGGTTGTATGAACTATACATTGATGGGTCATGCATCTGGATTTCTTTGGCACTTTTCATAGCATCTACTATCCATACTGGCCCCATGAAGGCATGGGGCTTTGTCTATTCTAGAGCAATAACATCATCTTCAAAAAAAGTCTACTCCAGTTCTCTTAGCCCTCTTCTGTGGCCTCCGCTCCACTTCCACCCATAGGGTGGAATTCTAGAAGATGGTTATGATCTTTGAACCCCCTTCTCTTTGTCTACTAGATGACTTCACTGGTGGTGAATGAGCCATTGCCTCCTCACTTGGATAAGAACCCACTACTTCCCCGCATGGCTATGGATCTGGGGGAGGGATTCCACCTTGTCCTCGTCTACGCTGTTGCTTGAGAACTACCTTGGTCTTGTCCTACAACCTTAGGCACTTTCAACTAGTTCATAAATTTGGTGATGTCATCCTAGTTAGAAGGCTTCATGGCACCTGCCTATTGTGCTGATTTCACCAATTTCTACATGCATTGAAGGGCGGTTTTCTTCCATGAACTTAGGATCTTTTTCCCTAGTTACTCATGCAATTTTCATTTCATGTCTTCTTATGCCCTCTTCTCTCTTTTGGCTCAGCATTCAAAGTGCAAAATCATCTTTTCTTTGGATTCTATTTCCTCAGTATGGGCTTTCTTCATGGTATCCATCTATTTAGCCTTCTTCTTAATGTTTAAATTTGTTGTTTTCAATGATTGCAACGTTCTTTCTTCACCGTTTTGATGGTCATGTCATCTTGCCTTTGATGTTCTTTGTATTCTTCAATGAGTACTTCTAGCTCTTCTATCGGGATGCATAGGGCCGCCGCATCATTTTCTCTTTCTTCTAACTTCTTCATGGCTGCCTAAGCATGCTCCCTCAGTTCATTTGCCAGGATATGTCCAGTGCAGATCCTGGTCCATAGTAAAATTTCCTTACCTTTCCCATTTGGTTCAATACCTAGCTTCTTCTCCTCTCCTTTCATGATGGCGAACTTCTTGTTCCAGGTCTCCACTTCCACCCTTGCCTGCTTTTCTATGGCTTGATTTAGTTCATCTTGCATTTGCATTGTTTCTTAGTTTTTCTTGGCCATATTTTCCTTCATCTCCTCCATTTCCTTCTTCATTCCTTTGTTGGTCTACTGTTGGAGCTCCTTGATTTGCTTTTGCATGTCCTCCCGCCTGGCCTACTTTTTCCCTTATGTGTATGTCCTCCTGTAGTCTACAGGAGTTTCCTTCTAGCTCATCGTGTTCTGCAAAGCAACATCTTTTTCTTTGTTGATGATGGATTGCACTTTTTTGATTTCCTTGAGTCTATCATTCATGTATCTTTGTAGATAATCTAGGGCTCCTTGCACCCATTTCATCTCAATTGTGTCTGAAAAGCTTGCTTGAGCTGGCACCATCTATGTCAAGATGGGTACGGAGAGTTCTGGTCATGGGGTCTATGTCTCCAGCTGATATGTATTATTTTCTAAATTTTTTCTCATAGCTTCGCTGCTGCTATTACTGATAATTTTCAAATTTCTTAAAAGAATAAAAATCTAATTTTAAGTTCAAATCTTAACTATGAATTTAAATCATAATTATCCCACTAAATTAAGCTAATTCCATTATTCCTCTTTTCCCAATTTGATAAGATAATTTATTTCTCATTTAGAATCAATCAAAGTAGTTTTTAACTACTTATAAATAATCTAGAAGAATTTACCATTATTTTGTTATAATAAAAGCATAAATATATAATTTTCTTATTCTCTACCTTAACAAGCTTGGAGTTTGGTTTTGAAATAAGAATTTATCAAGATATCTTTGCCCTAAGATAAGCATAATCAAGTACACACAGTCCGTGGAGCAAGCAAAGCTTGATAAGGATGTGGCACCACCTATACACATAGAACCAGAAGAAAGAGCTCCCATTGAGCAAGAAGGGGACCTCAAGGAAGAGATATGGAAGCCATGTTTTGATGAGTAAGGGGAGTTCTTGCAGAGACCAAGGGGAGTTCTTACAGAAACCAAGCCTACAAGAAGAAGATAAAGACTCCGAGCAAGAGGGTATAAGTGAAGAGGTCTCACAACAAAGCTGGGAAGAGGAAAATGACCTTGAAGATCTCAAAGAAGAAGGTCATGAGATATCAAGACACATGACACAAGCACATGGTTCAATGTTTGGGCCTCCTAAATAGAGAATCTATTTGAAGAAAACACCCTAGAGGATCTCAACAATGAAGAGGGAACCTGAACCTTAAGATTAAGAAGACCAATGGTTTGATGACACAGAGGCATGGCTAGAGAATAGTGATAAAGAGAAAGAGGACCTACACTTTGAAGAAGAATAACCATGATGAGATCACAAGGAGAATTCAGGAGGCAAGGGGAAACCACACCACAATCAAACCACAAAACTTTTCCCATAGCATATGACAACCCTCTTAGCGATGTTCGCAAGTGCATGGTGCTACAGGTGGAAAACAAGGAGACGAAGGGTCAAAAAGCCAATAAGACTCGCATATTATTCAAGAAAAGCCTGAGGAAGAGGAAAGACACAAGTTCTAAGAGAAGAATAAAGTCATCATGCAAGAGAACCCACTATGGGAATGCAAAAAGGAGCATGATTGATTGCTCAACGATAATGATTTATATGACTCTCCATCATCATGGTGGAAATAAGAGAATGAGGGCAAATCAACAAATGATGAAAAAGGGATGCCCATGGAGATACAAAAACGTATCAGTAGGGTCAAGGGGAATGACCATGATGCTAGGTATGTACATAGGCAGAATACTTGTAAGATTCCTCCCTAGCCTCTCAAAATGTCCAGCATATTCCCCTGCAATCAATTCCCTCTTCAGAAATGTAAGAGATCTTGTCTCTGGCTATTTTGACATAGAGAGAGAAAATATTCTAGAGAGAGAATATTCAGATTTTGAATATTTTTAGATAGAAAAATTTCTCATATTATTAAAATGAATTCCCCTGAAACAGAAATTCAAAAAGAACTTTCCAATGTGCAATTGGAATTTATTGGAAATGGGTATAAAGGACCTTAGCCTAAGGGTCTAGATTTTCACAAATTTTTGGATTATGGTCCAATTAAGGTTCCTATGGGCCAATAGCATCAATCCATGTGTAGGGAGGAGATAAATCCAATTTGTAAAAGAAGATACCCAAAAATGACTAAATGCTCACATAAGATGAAGAGTTGACTATGTACAAGGTTTATTAGTAAGAAACTATGAGTAATATCAAAAATATAAGATATTATTAAGAATATGAGATATTTTGGGTATCCAAAAATGAGTAAATGCTCACATAAGATGAAGAGTTAAAAATGTACAAGGTTTATTAGTAAAAAAATTATGAGCAATATTAAAAATATGAGATATTTTGGGTATAATGATTCCATTTTGACACATATGTAAGGAAGGGGAGTCCATTAAAGGAGGTGCATATTTCACATGCTTGAAAGAGTTTTAAACTCATAAAAATTGTGATATTTTTATCTCTCCTCTCTCTTGAATCAAACCAAATCAAAATGGAACCAAACCTAATCGAAAAGGAACCAAACTAGATCCAAATCTAGTCCAAATTCAACCAAACTGAATCTAGAAAATTCTAGAATTCAGTTAGCTTTGGTTAGAGCTTCCCTCTCCTATAAATAGAACATGAAGAAACACCTTCATAAAGGCATGATCATAATCTTCCAGAGAGTCATTTTCTCATTCAAAACACAACCATGTTTCACACAAAGCCTGAAACACAAGAGAAGGTCTAAGCCCACACGTGCTCCTAGTTGATGCTGTAATTTTTTTGGGAAAAAATCTAAATTAAATTGAAATTCAGCTATCAAGGAATCTTGTTAAAGGTTTACCTCTGTACCATTCCCTTCAAGCCTTCTATTGTAGCACCTCTTATAGATAGTATGAGCCTTATCTAAATTTCCAAAACCTACTTCCATGGAAATATACCCTTTCTAGGCTTCAACCATCTACTAACTCGGTTTGGTCTTGAAGCCTGTAAGCCTGTTGCTACACCAGTAGAGATAGGTGATAGCCTTAGTCTCCAGGATACAAGTGAACTATTTGATGCATCACTTTATCAACAGGCTATTGGGTGTCTCATCTATCTATGTAATACGAGGCGAGACATTTATATTGGGGTCTCCCACTTGAGTAGGCTTATGCAAAGTCTCAGAGGCAAGCATTGGAAGGGTGCCAAACAAGTATTCAGATACTTACAGGACACTTAGTTCCTTGGCTTATTCTATGCTAAGAGGGGGGATGTTCAATTGTGTGCTTTCAATGATTCTGATTGGGCTAGATGTTATGACACGCACGAGTGTCTACTAGTGGTTTTTGCTTTCACCTTGGTGAAATGTGTACATCATGGCTCATCAAGAAGAAGCCAACAATGCTACTTTAAGTTATGAAGTTGAGTACAAGGTAACTTTTATAGTGACTATGATATGTGTATGGTTTAGACGCCTTTTGGTGGCAGATCTTGGTGTTGGTGGCAGCAGTCCCCCAACTCCATCTTCACTGACACAACTAGATTGCATTAGTCATTTGCGAGGAACCCATTTGTTGCATGGATGATCAATGCAAGGATGCAACAAAAAAGACATTTAGGGCTCTTGTAAAGAGTTCCAAGTTGTAGATGAATGTGGGAGTGGGCTTGACAATAATCCCACATGGGAACTTTTGGGAGTTTTAGAGTTTTTGTATAAAAAGTGGCTCATTTGAGAGCTTAGGGAGACATTGGGCAAACTCATGTTTGAGCTCTCTTGAGACTAGCTGTTATATGTACATTATGTGTGTTATGTTATATACACATTATGTGTGCATATACTAGGAGGCTAACCCACATTAGGCTTGTGAGCATGGGAGCATGAGAACAAGCTCTAGTGGAGCATGGGTTAGGACTAACCTTAAGGTTTAAGGTTAGGGTCAGGCATCCAAGGGTCACACATGAGGAATGGAAAGTCAAGAGTCACTTGAGGACCCTCCTATATAATAGGGGCATGGGGCACACTCAAGGGAGCTTGGGAGCTTGGGGGCTTGGAGGCTAGGAAGCTTGAGGCTTATGCTATGGTCTCTTGTGTAGAGATCCATATCCACTCTTCTACCATTTCACACTTTAGCTACATGCTATTGGATTGGAGTTATACCTCTTGATGGTATGGGACATCAAGGTAGAGGTATGATGTATTTCATTTATGATTCATGTGTGCATCCCTTGGGCTCGGGGGTGGTTGGGTGGTTGAGTTTATGCCTGGTTTATGCATGTTTATGCATAACAATTATCTAGAGAGATCTTAGGGTTTTAACAGTGGTATCAGAGCAATCTCTATTTAATTGTTGATTTTTTTTAGTAAATTTTAATATTTACTAATAAAATGTTATCTTTTGTTGATTTGTGTTGATGAATTGCACGTGGATCATCGATGTGGTGATTGGAACGTGTGTAACTACAATTCAATGGACAAATCGACGTTGCGGGGGAATTCCGTGAGTTAATGCTATTTTTCTCTATTTTTAATGGTTAAAATCGAGCATTAATGGAATTTTTTACAAAAATACCATAAAGTTTATGGTGGATATTTTTGTATAATGGATTCCCTGAATTTCTAAAAAAATTTTCTATTTTTAAAGGAATTTTTTGAGCATTTTTTTGATTTAAAATATATTTTTATACATTTTTTGCGGGTTTTTTCCGCGGGAATGCGATCAAATTTCTGTCAATTTGCTACTAAAATTCAGTAGGGGACAGCGTGTTGATGCATAAATTGCTCTTCCGTGTGCGTGGGGTCCTCTCCGCCTCTCAAATCTGATATTTCCTTCATTTTTTCGTGAAATTTCTCTTAAAAAGGAATTTTTTAAATTAAACATTAATCATAATTAATGTCTAATTATGATTATGAGTTTAATTAAAAATCTTAATCAAAGATTAAGTTAATCTCAAGCTAATCTCTCTGATTAAGAGAGAGAGAGAGAGAGAAGAGATTAGAGGAGAGGAGGAAAGGGAGGAGAGAGGGGAGAAGAGAGAAATTCATCTCTCTCTCACTCTCATTCGCGCAGGCGACGGGGAGGGGGGGCGCTGCGCAGCAGCCGCCGGCGAAAAATACCCCCCCCCTTAAAAAATCAAAGTTTATTATAAGCTAATAAAGCTTATTTTTTTTATTTTTTTTCCATTTTTTTAAAAAATGAGTTTTTTATTTAAAAAAAAGGCTTTTGAATTTATTTCAGAAAAAAGCTGCTGAAAATTTCAAAAAAAATTGGGATTTGAGGGAAAAAATCCCTGAAAATTTTCTGGAAATTTCTTATTGAAAAACTTTTGGCTTTTCATCTTCCGGAAAACCTTTGGCTTTCCGTTTTCCAGAAACCTTTTGGCTTTCCGAATTCCGGAAAAACTTTTGACCTTCCGTATTCCGGAAACCTTTGACCTTTCACATTCCGATTTTTTTTGTCTTTTCATTTTCCCAAAACTTTTGGCTTTCCGTATTCCGGGAAAACCGTTGGAATTCCGAAATTTTTTAACCGTTCGTATTCTAAATGCGTTCGGGGTTGATTAAAAATTTCAAAAAATTCTTAAAAATTAGTGTAAAATTAGACAAAGGTTATTTTAAATTTTGGAAAAATGTGGGGTTGGTTTTTGGCATGTGGTGTGTCCATTCGGGCACCCGTGACCATTCAAATTCCTTTAAAATTATATTTTTTGACCCAAAAAATTAGAAAAATCCATTAAAATTGAAAATTTTCATTGGATTTGAGAATTGTCGGGCGGAATTGGAAATTTCGTGAACGATGGGATTCTCAGGGAAAATTAGGAATATTCTAGATATTATATTTGGAAATCCTAAAAATTGGTATTTTTAAAATATCAATGGTATTTTGGTAAATTAAATTGCTAAATTTTTTTTAGAAAAATATAGGTTTGGAATGCCATGAGATAGGTTTGGTGGAATTCAAAATTATTATATTTTGAGGCCCTATAAATTAGGGAAAAGTTAGAAAAATTCATGATAATTCTTTTTCTCGAGAATTTAATATTTTTGAGGTTTATTTAATGTTGAAGTACGTTTTCTCGTGTTGACATTAGATAGATGGGGGTTATTTGCATATTTTATTAATACGATTATACCTCGTATTAATAGATATTTATGTTTGGATTAATTCTAAACGATGTATTCATGATTTTTTACCATTATTTAGCCATTCTTTTTGGACATGTTCCTTAATTTCTTTTGATGGCTATAATTTACGTTCAAAGTGTGTTTCACCTTTGACACTTTTCCATGATAATCTATTTTGGCACTTATTAAAGTGTGGTTTGTGCTTAATTTCTTAAGCCTAAGACAAATTCTATCATGGGTCAGTTGATCGGTTTGTTTTGGTGGATTTTATATATAGACTCATCAGGTTCTGCCTAGATCACTTGTGTCTAGGGTTTTTTTTATTGAGTGTTACATACATGTGTTTCACTTTCTTACTTTGGAGTTTTATTTGAACAACACAATGTTCATATACTTTGGATTGATGAGTTGGCCACCAATTTTAATGCTTCTTTTGGCATGATTTATGTCCATTAGATGGTATGCATTGACTTTTATGATCAACTATGGTTTTTATGGATTCGAGGAGCTTCTATGCTTTTATCCATAGTTTTATAAGGATCTTTTGATCTTTTGCATAATTTCATGTGCTTTGAAGGTAGCATTTGCCTTCGTTTTTTGCACGTAATTTTGGAGTATATTTCTTGTACTCTTGTACATATTCCAACTCGGATACCTAGTTGCTTATATATCTAGGTGAGTTATTTTTCTACCCTAACTTTATTATGTTTTGGGTAGTTATCATTAGAAAGGCACCAATAATTCAATTTCTTTTCTAATGATGTACTCAGAAGGATTTATTCCTTGATGTAGTCTCAAGTATATAGAGACAGGTTTAGTATGTGAAAGTCTGGATAAGGCCATCTTATTCCTTTTACACAGGATTTTATTCATATTTTTCTAGACGGCATACTAGGGAGTTTCAAATTGTTAAGGTATGTATGGGTGGTATCATGGTGGTATGGGACGCTAGTGATCCCTCGCATATATTATCTAATGGGATAATTTGGGCTCAAGATTGTTGCTTTGCTTACATCACTTAGCATGTTGACCTCAACATTCAAAGATAATTTTATTTTCTAAATTCACTAGAAGTTATATTCTCTAGATAAATTTCTTTTATCTATAGCCTATATGTTTTGATGAGGGTAATCTCATCGGCATTTTCACTTGTTGAAATCTCTTTCTTTAGAGTTCAAACAAGTTTATCTTGTTGTATTCGGATAAGGAAATTTGGATTCTTCCTTTGTTGGCATTTCTTTCTCTAGTTCCGTAATTTAGGTGATTTACACAATCAACCTGATAGGTTTACGGATGGATATATGTGACTCATCGAGACGTTGATGATTCTCTATGTTGATATGGGTAACTCGAGACGTCGATTATTCCATATGCAGATGTGGGTATGTCGGGGCGCCGATGAATCCCTGGTTTCTGCTGTTATAATGCCATGTTTTCCTACTTTATTCCAAATGGTTTACAATGAGGAAGTTACTTTGAATGTGAATTGTTCTGATCATCCGCAGTAGTCTGATGGGCAAACAGAGTGTATGAATCAGATTATAGTGTATATGCTTTGTGCATATGTCTCTAGAAAATCATCATATTGGGAAATATCTTCCAATGATGGAATTTGCCTATAACAGTTCTAAATTTACGGCTATTATTTTTTAGTCCGTGCATACTTATGTATGGGTATTAACCCAGGGCACCTATTGATGTCAGTCTTAAGGACATCGAGCTTGATGCATCGAGGGATTTCTTGCGAGATATGCAGGAAATTCTGACCGAAGCTCGGGATTCTATCAGGAGTGCTCATGATAGGGCACGGTTTTATGCTGATAGGGGACGCTCATCTCGGTCTTTTGAACCAGGAGCGTTGGTTTATTTTAATGTTCCTAAAGATTTTCAGACTTTGTCAATGGAAAAATGCTCGATTTTATCTCCTAGATATTGTGGTCCATTTCGAGTTATATATCGGATTGGCACGGTTGCGTAAGAACTAAAACTACCTCCAATTGTTAGAGTTCATCCAGTATTTCATATCAATAGATTGAAAGGGAAACTGGGAGGTGAGGATGACACAGTAACTCCTCAAGAACGCGTTGAAGTCGATGAATTATCCTATGTTCCACATGAACCTGATAAGGTACTTGAATTCAGGAAAAGGAAACTTTGTAGTTGACTAATCCCTGAGGTTAAGATAAGGTGGAAAGATAGGGAAATTAAGAATTCGACTTGGGAGTCGGTGAGATTGTTCAGCGCAGTTCTCCTTCTTTTCATTGCAAGAGTGCAATGTTTTGAGAGAGGGGAAGTATGGTATATGTACATTATGTGTGTTATGTTATATACACATTATGTGTGCATATACTAGGAGGCTAACCCACATTAGGCTTGTGAGCATGGGAGCATGGGAACAAGCTCTAGTAGAGCATGGGTTAGGACTAACCTTAAGGTTTAAGGTTAGGGTCAGGCATCCAAGGGTCACACATGAGGAATGGAAAGTCAAGAGTCACTTGAGGGCCCTCCTATATAATAGGGGCATGGGGCACACTCAAGGGAGCTTGGGAGCTTGGGGGCTTGGAGGCTAGGAAGCTTGAGGCTTATGCTATGGTCTCTTGTGTAGAGATCCATATCTACTCTTCTACCATTTCACACTTTAGCTACATGCTATTGGATTGGAGTTATACCTCTTGATGGTATGGGACATCAAGGTAGAGGTATGATGTATTTCATTTATGATTCATGTGTGCATCCCTTGGGCTCGGGGGGGTGGTTGGGTGGTTGAGTTTATGCCTGGTTTATGCATGTTTATGCATAACAATTATCTAGAGAGATCTTAGGGTTTTAACACTAGCTCTCCCTCTTCTTCCATAGAGGTGCAAGCTCTTCTCTCTCCCCATCTACATTGTTGTAAGTTCTATTCTTTTGTTAATTCAATGCAATGAGTTGATATTTGTCTCTCTTCTCATGTCAATTCTCTAGTGTGCATGTTTTTTATTGATAGCTTCAAGATTTGTGTGCATGCTAGGGAAATGAGTATATGAGAATGAAGAATGCTTTGATCTTGTGTATGCAATAGATAAGCTTTCTTCTTGTTTGGATGTATGGATGAGTGGAATGTGGAGTTGAGTGAGCAATAGCAAGATTGAGCTTGTGTGTATGTTAAGTCTATGTCAATAGTAGTAGTATTCCTAGCATTCTCTCCATCAAATGGATAAGCTTTTGTGCACCGGTATGGGTTGAATCCCTAGCTCCGAAAGGGATGCAAATCCCATTGGATTGAGCTAAGTGTGGATCATACTACTCTTGCTACAAGTGAGAGAGTTTTCTGTCTCTCCACCATTGTTTCGTGCTCGCACAAAGCACAGTGAGATGCATTATCATTATATCAAGGAGAGGCTCATTGTAGAAGAGATTAACCTAGCTTATATCTCTACACACGATAATGTGGCAAATATGTTCACAAAGGCTCTCTCATGAGGGAAGTTCAAAGATTTTCTCAAAGCTTTGGGATTATTTTGCGATTTGGAGATTGATCAGCGACATGATCCCTGTACATGTTCACATCATCACTATTGGGAGGATTTATAGCATTTATATGGTAGTTGTTGAAATAGGCAAACAAACCCACTGTATTACTAGTGTGAAGGCTTCATATATTGGACACAAGAACAAAACTTATCCCACTTAGACTCAATGTAAAAGAAGCCTTACCGCATGTGATTCTCCATATGTAAAAGGGTCAAATCAATCATCCACCGAGTGTGTGAAAGCGAACCTATCCACAGCTCACATCATAGGTGATGTCATGGGGACATAATGTACCTTTAGCCTATAAAGAGGCATTCCACTCATGAATAAAATAAATTAACTTTTTCCCTTATCTTGTGTACACTCTCTCTTTTCACTCAGCTTAATCTTAGTAATCATGTCTCTCGAGCTTGTGATTAACTATGAGCCACCATACCTCATTACACTCCTACACTGCACTCTCACACACTGTGTGTCGATCTCTCTACTTTCTCAACATGGTATCTTAGAGCATTAGTGTAGGTATGTTTCCTCAAGCCTTCCATATCATTTCCACTCCCAATGATCAGGTCATTAGCCCTTAATCATTGTCATTAGGTGCACTCATCACACTTCACATACCCTTCCTAAAATTATGGATCTGGATACCCAACCCTTGGAGTTCTTAGATTTATCCATCCACCAAAACATCGGCAACCAAACTCCATAGGCCTCTACCGGGGTGCTCCTTCTTGGTAGGTACCTCCCTCCGGTCCCACCCCCCCTTCTATCTCTCCCACCTGTCTCTCTTCCTCACAGACAGCAGGCTCATGGGAGTCACATTAGGTCGGGCACCCACACATGAGAGAGCTAGATGCCCTTGTCCCGTTGGACCCTGCCACCTCCAGCTCATGAGTCCTAGATTCAGGAGATCCTGGCCTGCCATTGAGGAGCCTCATCCTCACAATAGACTATCAATACTAATTTTGGAGTTCATTTTTTATGTTTTCAAAAAGGTAGTTTATTTTTCCATTTAAACTTACTAAGTTAAATCTCCAAACCTATTAACCTCATCCTCACAATAGACTATCAATACTAATTTTGGAGTTCATTTTTTATGCTTTCAAAAAGGCAGTTTATTTTTCCATTTAAACTTACTAAGTTAAATACCCAAACCTGTTAACCTCACTTGATTTTCGCAAAAGGACCACAAGCATTTTCCCTCCCCTGTAGAAGAAATCACTCCCTGTGTCCCCTCTCTCAAAACCCCGGCAAAACAAATCGTCTGTCTTTTTTTCTCTACTTTTCCCTTGGAAGTGTGAGTGTATACTGCCTACCTTCACGAGATTCTCAAGGAACCACACCACAGTTAGAAAGCCGCGTGAGTGGTCCGCTCTGTACAATCACAAAACGTTAGAACCCGCGTGGCCTGTCTTCCGTCCGCGACGCCGGCGCCAACCATCCACGTTGGTGGGGACGTCCTGCTGAATAATAAGGCACAGGATTCTTGGCATCGTGAAGACACACACACACACACACGAGCGCACACTCTGGTCGGGACGAGCATGCCTCCTCTTAAGCCCCGCCTGCACCGCCAGCTCACTCTCACCTTCTTCGGCATTTCTCAGCTTCTTCTGCATTTCGCAGTTCCAGGTAGGGGTCTTCTTCTCCACTGCAGTTGTCGTCATGCAAGGCTATGCCATTAGGTCTTCTCCGTGCTCATAACTGCTGCATGCTATCCACCTCTTATAGATCATCCCTTTGTGCCTTGCTCTCTTTAGCACCTATGATGGTTTTCGAAAGCATATCGGCTATGTTCTTGAAAATTTGTATAGGGTCAAGAAGATGATTGACTAAAAGATCACTCCAATATGGGAGTAGATGGAAGATGGATAGCCGCTTCATTTCGGGGGGTGAACAACTTGGATCCACTTCCCATTCCCTCCTCTAAATCACTTGTCTTTAGCACACGAGGAGGCCTCCCTAGAAATCTCTCTCGCAACTCATGGTTTTCGGGGAGATACTTTTTGTGGCCCTCGTAGATAACCTTCTTCAAAGATGTTGAGTACCGGGCCTTTAATCCATGGCACCCACATATAGGGCATGCATTATAACTAGATATTGAAAGCCCTGCCAAACATGCTAATCATTATGATGAGATATGTATCGATGATTATTTCGACACCTATTTTGACGGCCACTTAAGTTCATTTTTTATTTCTGTTCACATTCAAATTTTGAATTTTTGGTAGCTCGGAACCTTTCCATAAAAAACAATAATATACCGACTAGGCCATGCATGAAGAGGTATAAAAGAAGCTCCACCTCTCCCTCATTTGAACCCAAATTTTCATGCATATTCAACATACATGGAGCCTGTGAGTGCTATGAACCTTTCAAGTTTTGTTAATTTAGAGGAGAAAATGCCCATGCAGTCATTGCAAGTATCAAGTCACCCGATGTCGAAGAATTTGCAACGAGCATTCAAAAAAATGGGGCATATTTCTAGTAGAGCACTTGCAACATCTACTTGCTGGCCTCAATGTTCACCTAGACAACAATGAACCAGTGGATATCCAATCTAAGTGGAGAAAAAGAGCAAGGGCAGAGGTAACCTGGATGGGATTGGAACACGAGAAAGCTTTTACGAACTCGGATCAAGTTCTAGAACATGACATGGCCGACATGATAGATTACCTACACGACACAAGCCACAGAGTAGATGATCATGAAGTAGAAGACATCAAACGATGTGTGCAACATGCTTCTCAAGAGGAGAAAGAGATACGTAGGCTTGCCCATCAACCATTTTACCGTGAAGCATGTGTTTGAGTTCTTCGCACTTGCCTCTCTATATTGAACTTGCAATCAATATATGGGTAGTCTGATAGGAGCGTTTCAAAACTTATGGGGTATGTGTCCCTTTCCCTCTCTATGTTTCACATGCTTTTACGAAATCCATTGCATCTTTAATGCCATGTAGCCTTTGCTCCTCACGATTGCATGACTACATGGCATAAACTTAATAAGGCCAAGAAGAAATGAGTCGTGAATCAAATCAAAAGTGAGTTTATGCCAGCACCAGGTAGCCAAGAGGTTCATCCTCGATGGAGAAAAGATCACATGGTGAAAGTGATGAAGCACTGGCACAACGACATCACACGCAAGATGGTAAAGTCTAGGAGACAAAAGCCTTGGAATTTCTCACAAGAGATTTGGGAAGAGGAGAAAGCACAAGGCAAAGCTTTGGAATTTATCACAAGAGATTTGGAAAGAGGAGTGTAGAAAGCACCATGAAAACCCCCAAAGGTATAAGTAGCAAGAGGAGGCCACACTGAAGCGACGAATGGAGAGCATAGGGAGCTCCCACCTTGGAAGCAGTGGTTGGGATGTTTTCCACACCTATTTTGTAAGTGTTAATACACATATCACTCACGTTTTTGGCATAATGGGCATTTAATTTTTTTAAATAAGTACTCATGCTTCATGCTTCCAGCTGCAATGAGTTGTCGGTCATGCTATTGCATGGGACGTATACCCTCCTCTCGCAACTTGAGCAAGAGGGCCACAACGTGAATTGGACGGATGTGGTGGTGAATATGGTAAATCACAACATTTTCTACACATCAATTAGTTTTTTCCTCACTTGTCATTTCTAAGTTTTTTTTCCTTGAATACTCTTATGCACGGACCAGTGCCAAATCCTGAGGACAACGCTGATGATTAGGAGCTGTGTATAGGAGTCGAGTCTCAGTGGCATACTTCTTTTTGTCGGCTCTATGCCTCTTTTTGTGCACTTTCTTTTGGCCCCATTATGAGCTATGTAACTTTTGTTACTTATTAATAAAAATTTCCATTTCATGACCTTACAACAGAGAAAAGAGATGTAATTTGTAACACTGGTATACAGGTACACCCAACTGCTACAGACTACACCTGGCTTTACCATTATTAAAAAAAATTAAAACATGCATTCGTTGATATATCTATCGATATAAGCGTAAAAATAAGCGTCGAAATCGTGATAAAAAACAGCATCGTTAATGTCAAAATACAGGTCGCAATAATGGTCATTGTCAGCATCGAAACTGGCATCCTAATAAGCATCAAAATAGTGGCCAAAAACATGATTATTTTTTATGGTTATCTCGACGTTTATATCGATGTGTATATCGATTCGTATATTGACGGTTTGATATCGATGCTTTTTTCAACACACATATTGACGCTTTTGGGGATTTTTTATATGTTCAAAACCGTCAGAAAAAAAGTCAAAAATAAACCTCCCTGTAATAGTGAATCTAAGGTGCGGGGGGGCTACTCTCTATAGACATCATGTCTTTTGGTCTTAGATCGGGTTGACCATGGGTGAAGGAATTATACCCTATAGCAAGCTAACAAAATTTATGTGGTTGAATTTCTGTTTCAGGCCCCGTTTCGGCTTTGCGAAGTTTTTATAAGCAGTTTGAAGAGGTATCAACAATAATCACAGATTCTAGATATGCAGTGTTCTTGTGCAGGTTTTGTAAAAAAAATTATGTGAAATGGTTGATGTATTGTGCCTACAAAGTATTTAGAGACTGGATATGTATGTGCAAGTGATTGGGTTACATACAGTAACTATAATATGAAAGATATAGAGTACCATAGGTGATTAAAGATTTTTGGGAGTGTAAAAGCTTTTCGTAAATACTGTGTTGTGCAGGTAAATGTTATAGAGCAACAAGGAAAATTTCTAACCATCTATCACGAATTTTAGTGAGAAGTTGGATAAGAACAACTTCCAAGCTTGGAAGTTTAGAATGACAAACTTCCTAAATGGAAAAGGCTATTGGGAGTTTGTTATAGCAGGTGACGAGAAGGAGCCAAAGCTTCTATATAGGGTGTGGTGGCATCTTGTCATAGATATCTCCTCCGGCCGGGTTTTTTGGGGGAGCAACGGTTGGGAGATGGGAACCTAGCCGGAAGCTTTGATGTATTGTTCATAGTCCTCGCTAAGAGGGCTGGGTGGACAAAAATATTGTGTGGTGAATTCCTTGTTGTAAATATAGGAGCCTTCTAGTGTTACTCTAACCCCCATACTCTTGATTGTTGACATTATTCCTCTCTTGCATTATAGGCATGATGTATCAGTCCTCCTTACTTAACTACTTAAACTCTGCACCTTCTTGATAGGAGAAAACAACTTTCCCCTACTGGTTTTCCTTTTACCATACCCTTGAAGTTCTAGTTTTCTGATATCTCGTAAGACGAATCTCCTTAAGACTTATGCAGTGGTTGAATATCTCACAAAGGTGCTCCTTGTTCACCTGGATATGAAGGAGAACCATGAGTTACAACAAACTTTTGACTACTAAATAGTAACAGCTACAAAGTGACCTACCTATGGTGCTAATCGAGAGACAAATGCAGTACACAGGTCAATATTCGAGTTCTTTTCTTTCAAGTCTAGTTTTGCTTGCACATTAGGTTCTTCATGACCTGATGCAGCAATTTCACCAACATTTTGTCTTGTATCACTGTGAATGCTACCCAAATTCTCCTTTGTTGCCTCTTCAGCATTGTGAGCTATTGAGATTCTAGGCCGTTTTTGGATTTCTTTTCTTTAGAGGCATCTGAATCTTGAAGGTGTTGTATCTTCTATCCCAAACTAGTAGAAACTACCTTCTTGGCCAACCTTTCCTCAGCTTCCTTCAAATTACAAGAGTCTGCAAAGCAACAAAATTAGCATCTTGCTATTGCTGCTACCAATCGCTTCACTTCAACCAATTTGGTGTAACCCATACAAATCAACTTCAAAAACAATAGGGCAAGTTCCTTTTATACATTGGAGAGACTGAATATTACAATAACTTTAAGTTGGTTCAAGAGAAAAGAAGAGGTGACTTTCAAGAAACACCTTCATAAAGGCATGATCATAATCTTCCAGAGAGTCATTTTCTCATTCAAAACACAACCATGCTTTACACAAAGCCTGAAACACAAGAGAAGGTCTAAGCCCACACGTGCTCCTAGTTGATGCTGTAATTTTTTTGGGAAAAATTCTAAATTAAATTCAAATTCAGCTATCAAGGAATCTTGTTAAAGGTTTACCTCTGTACCATTCCCTTCCAGCCTTCTATTGTAGCACCTCTTATAGATAGTATGAGCCTTATCTAAATTTCCAAAACCTACTTCCATGGAAATATACCCTTTCTAGGCTTCAACCATCTACTAACTCGGTTTGGTCTTGAAGCCTGTAAGCCTGTTGCTACACTAGTAGAGATAGGTGATAGCCTTAGTCTCCAGGATACAAGTGAACTATTTGATGCATCACTTTATCAACAGGCTATTGGGTGTCTCATCTATCTATGTAATACGAGGCGAGATATTTATATTGGGGTCTCCCACTTGAGTAGGCTTATGCAAAGTCTCAGAGGCAAGCATTGGAAGGGTGCCAAACAAGTATTCAGATACTTACAGGACACTTAGTTCCTTGGCTTATTCTATGCTAAGAGGGGGGATGTTCAATTGTGTGCTTTCAATGATTCTGATTGGGCTCGATGTTATGACACGCACGAGTGTCCACTAGTGGTTTTTGCTTTCACCTTGGTGAAATTTGTACATCATGGCTCATCAAGAAGAAGCCAACAATGCTACTTTAAGTTATGAAGTTGAGTACAAGGTAACTTTTATAGTGACTACTATGATGTGTGTATGGTTTAGACGCCTTTTGGTGGCAGATCTTGGTGTTGGTGGCAGCAGTCCCCCAACTCCATCTTCACTGACACAACTAGATTGCATTAGTCATTTGCGAGGAACCCATTGTTTCGTGCTCGCACAAAGCACAGTGAGATGCATTATCATTATATCAAGGAGAGGCTCATTGTCGAAGAGATTAACCTAGCTCATATCTCTACACACGATAATGTGGCAAATATGTTCACAAAGGCTCTCTCATGAGGGAAGCTCAATAATTTTCTCAAAGCTTTGGGATTATTTTACAATTTGGAGATTGATCAGCCACATGATCCCTGTACATGTTCACATCATCACTATTGGGAGGATTTATAGCATTTATATGGTAGTTGTTGAAATAGGCAAACAAACCCACTGTATTACTAGTGTGAAGGCTTCATATATTGGACACAAGAACAAAACTTATCCCACTTAGACTCAATGTAAAAGAAGCCTTACCGCATGTGATTCTCCATATGTAAAAGGGTCAAATCAATCATCCACCAAGTGTGTGAAAGCGAACCTATCCACCACAGCTCACATCATAGGTGATGTCATGGGGACATAATGTACCTTTAGCCTATAAAGAGGCATTCCACTCATGAATAAAATAAATTAACTTTTTCCCTTATCTTGTGTACACTCTCTCTTTTCACTCAGCTTAATCTTAGTAATCATGTCTCTCGAGCTTGTGATTAACTATGAGCCACCATACCTCATTACACTCCTACACTGCACTCTCACACACTGTGTGTCGATCTCTCTACTTTCTCAACATGGTATCTTAGAGCATTAGTGTAGGTATGTTTCCTCAAGCCTTCCATATCATTTCCACTCCCAATGATCAGGTCATTAGCCCTTAATCATTGTCATTAGGTGCACTGATCACACTTCACATACCCTTCCTAAAATTATGGATCTGGATACCCAACCCTTGGAGTTCTTAGATTTATCCATCCACCAAAACATCGGCAACCAAACTCCATAGGCCTCTACCTCACATCGGGGTGCTCCTTCTTGGTAGGTACCTCCCTCCGGTCCCACCCCCCCTTCTATCTCTCCCACCTGTCTCTCTTCCTCACAGCAGGCTCATGGGAGTCACATTAGGTCGGGCACCCACACATGAGAGAGTTAGATGCCCTCGTCCCGTTGGACCCTGCCACCTCCAGCTCATGAGTCCTAGATTCAGGAGATCCTGGCCTGCCATTGAGGAGCCTCATCCTCACAATAGACTATCAATACTAATTTTGGAGTTCATTTTTTATGTTTTCAAAAAGGTAGTTTATTTTTCCATTTAAACTTACTAAGTTAAATCTCCAAACCTATTAACCTCATCCTCACAATAGACTATCAATACTAATTTTGGAGTTCATTTTTTATGTTTTCAAAAAGGCAGTTTATTTTTCCATTTAAACTTACTAAGTTAAATACCCAAACCTGTTAACCTCACTTGATTTTCGCAAGGACCACAAGCATTTTCCCTCTCCCTGTAGAAGAAATCACTCCCTGAGTCCCCTCTCTCAAAACCCCAAAACAAATCGTCTTTCTTTTTTTCTCTACTTTTCCCTTGGAAGTGTGAGTGTTCCGCTCTCAAGGAACCACACCAGCGTGAGTGGTCCGCTCTGTACAATCACAAAACGTTAGAACCCGCGTGGCCCGTCTTCCGTCCGCGACGCCGGCGCCAACCATCCACGTTGGTGGGGACGTCCTGCTGAATAATAAGGCACACGATTCTTGGCATCGTGAACACACACACACACACACAAGCGCACACTCTGGTCGGGACGAGCATGCCTCCTCTTAAGCCCCGCCTGCACCGCCAGCTCACTCTCAGCTTCTTCGGCATTTCTCAGCTTCTTCTGCATTTCGCAGTTCCAGGTAGGGGTCGTCTTCTCCACTGCAGTTGTCGTCATGCAAGGCTTTGCCCCTGCGATCTGACGAGACCTCTTCGTTCTTCTCTTTGTGTTTGCGAATCAAGGGAGCTTTGCACAATGGGGATTTCTCTCAAGGCCTGCCTCTCAACGACACCATGCAGGAGGTGGAGGTGGAGATGCTGCCGGGATGGCAAATACGCGGCACCGTGCAATACATCCAGGCGGGCGGCAACATCTCTCTTCCAGACAACGGGCGGGCAGTCCAGCTAGGCAGAAACGGGCGCATCAGCCAAGCCTTCGCCGCTCAGCCAGGCGCCGCCTACTCCCTTACTTTCACGCTCGCGTCCGCCGGACAGAGTTGTTCCTCCATTGACCTCCTCAGTGTGGCCGACCCCGCCTCCGCCTCCGCTTCCTCCTTCATGCTCCACCAGGAATACAGCAACGTCACCTGGGAGACCCACGCTTGGGGCTTCATCCCAGTCTCTAGCCAGACAAACCTCACCCTCAGCAACCAGCTCAGCCAAGAATTGGCACCGCAGCAGCAAGACCCCAACATCACCTGTGGCCCTGTCGTCGATACAGTCTTCTTGAAGAAACTTACCACAACAACAGTCAGCTCCTCCGGTATGTGTTTTCATCAAGCATTACTACATTTCCTGGAAGTACGCTTTTGCATGAGCATGCATCGATCCCCCGAATCGGATCACCGGGGGAAGCCCGCAGCTTAGGCAAGCTTACATGTAATCTTTGTAATTTTCAGCTTCCTGCTGCCATCATGCAGCTAACTTCAAAGTCGTGTTGATATGCCTTACTTTGTACAAGTGCTCAATGCTTTCATGCACATCTTTTGTGGGTCTTGCATTCTCTTTCTCTCAAAGTGGCTCTTTGGTTGGTTGTACCCGCAATGAGGAGTTAGTGTGATGCTGCAGAAAACTTGCTGATGAATGGAGGCTTCGAGGAGGGACCTTACTTGCTTCCCAACTCTTCCTATGGGGTGCTACTGCAGGGCATCACAAACATGAGCACCTCACCACTTCCTGGGTGGATGGTTGGGTTGTCGACGGTGAGGTACATTGATTCCGGCCACTACTTTGTTCCAGGGCGCGCTGCAGCGGTTGAGCTGGTAGGAGGGCCTAGTGCCAGCCTGCAGCAGGTGGTGAGCTCTTCCAATGGGGCAGAGTATGCATTGAGCTTTGCGATGGGGGATGGCAAGGATCTTTGCCAGGGAAACATGAGTGTGCAAGTCACAGCAGGGGATGGCACAACCAATTTCACCCACAACTCAATGGGCTCAGGGAGCTACGAGAACTACACTATGAAGTTCAGGGCAGTCTCTGACACAACCAACATCTCCTTTGTGAACCTCCTGCGCAATGAGGAGACGGACTTCCTCTTTTGTGGCCCTGTCATTGACAATGTGGTGCTTGCTCTTGCTTCTTCTTCTTCTTCTTCTTTTTCTAGGAGCCCATACCACCTCTCTGTCAATAGTGCCTTCCTCCTCTTGATCTTCAGTCTTGCTGCAAATGTTTTTGTGGCCTCCATATTGTGAGGAAAACCCTTTGACATAATTCAATATACGCACGCACATCCTCTTCTTCAAGTTACCAATCGCGAAGATGTAATTGAATGCCAAATCCGATGTTACTTTTAGATATTGTCTTAACCCACCTGTAAATTTAATTCTTTTTTTTTTTTCGTTTCGAGCACGCGGCCAAGGGAATTCAAACCCGGGCTGTTGGTTTGGATAGAAGGAATCCGTAGTAACCAAGTAACCAAGATGCCACTTTTTGCGGCCAATGGGATTCAAACTCGGGCTGTTTCTTTTCCGGTTTGGATAGAATGAATCCATAGTAACCAAGATGCCGCTTTTGCCTTTAGCATAAAAGGGCTCAATAACTATATGCAGAGTCTGGTGTGCATATTGAGACTTTTTTTCTGGTGTGCAATAATTAGCTGCATGAATGCAGCTAATCCATGGAAGTCTAAGGTTGAAAGGTTGAAAACGAAGATTAAGGTTGAAAGGTTGAAAACGAAGATTGATTAATTTAAATTCAATTTTGAGATTTTAATTACGCAATTACAAAGAGGGATAAAATTGTGACACGTGAAGGCTTAAGGCACACGAGGGGAGCGACGATGATTGCGACTAGTGATTAGGGTTTCTCTTAGGTTAGGGTTTCATCCAACGAATCTGGTTAGTCACCTTCCTTCTCCTTCCTATTTGGCCTTCTTAGAACTTTGGAAGGAATGAATCCGTACTATGAGCACATCTCCTTGCGGCCAAGGAGGTTCAAACCCGGGTTGTTTCTTTCCCGGTTTGGATAGAACGAATCCATAGTAACCAAGATGTCACTCTTTGCGGCCAATGCGTTTCAAACCCGAGCTGTTTCTTTTCCAGTTTGGATAGAACGAATTCGTTAGAACGAATCTGTAGTAACACACATCTCTTTGCAGCCAATGGGATTCAAACCCAGGCTGTTTCTTTCCCAGTTTGGATACGAATCCATAGTAACCAAGTAACCACCAAGATGCCACTCTTTGCGGCCAATGGGATTCAAACCCAGGCTGTTTCTTTTCCTGTTTGGATAGAACGAATCCGTAGGTAACCAAGCTGATGCCTCTTTTGCCTTTAGCAGAAGAGGGATGAATGACTATATGCACATCTCCTTTGCGGGCTGGTGGACAAATTCGAACTCGCGTTATTTCTTTTCCTGTTTGGATAGAATGAATCCGTAGTAACCAAGATGCCTCTTTTGCCTTTGGTAAAATAAGTATGAATGGCTACGTGCACATCTATTTGCAGCCAGTGGGAAAATTTGAACCCATTTTTTCTTTCTTTGTTTGGATAGAAGTGTAAATTTTATGTGCATACAATAAGTGATTTTTTGCTTATTTCACTTGTTTGGATGAGTAGGTACTTGTATGCGATTCAGCTACAAAAGATGGAGGCTTGTCAAAGGTGATTACACTACAACATAATCAGGGCGCCTAGCAAACAAAAATAGCAGTGCTTTTATAACTACAAGGATAAGGAGATGTCGGGCCTATTTCGCTCTACTAGACGCATTGCTATTTTCGCTGCAATGGGATCGATGCTCAGCAGAGCGAAATTAATTTCGTATGCGCAACGAAACACTGTTGTTTTCATTTCGTTGCACAGCAATGATATTTCCTTGCTCAACAACGAAATTTCATTGCTATTTTTGCTGATGAGCAACGACCGCATTAATATTGCGTACCCAGTCTATTCCATCTCTTTTTTTATACATACAGAAACTTGAAAAGAAATTCAAATTGGAAAGAATGCAAGTGAACATATATATATTTTATATTACTCGAATGGTAAGGCCTTACTCGAATGGTAAGGCCTTTGGTCATACAAAAAAAAGCAATGAAGTTATGGTTGATCAGAATCTTCATTGGTTCCTCCGGCTCCTCTTCATCTTCATCTTCATGTTCACTTGCTTAACCCACTTCATCTTCAGGTTCACTTGCTTAACCCACTTCACATTCATAGTTCGGATCTTCCTCTTTATCCTACATACATGCAAACAAGACTAAGGTAACTATAAAAGAATAAAAGACAACATATAGATAAGAGAAGGGCTCATGCGCTACTTACCTTGTCAGCTTGAGTCCCTAGAATGGACTTGACACCTTGTGTATGCATCAAAGCCCACAATTGCAGACGGGGAGCTCTATACCCATAATCGTACTCTTCTTTTGTTGGGCCATGCTCAACAACATTCCTCTATAAAAAAATAATTAAAAAAGATACAATTAGCTAAAGGGAACAATATAGTTTAAAACTATATTAGATTAAGTAAAGAAAAATAGTAAAATTGATACTTTCAAAGCGAGCAATAAGCTAAAGGAAACAATATAGTTTAAAACTATATTAGATTAAGTAAAGAAAAATAGTAAAATTGATACTTTCAAAGCGAGCAATAAAGGAGGTTTTTCCTCCCGATCCAAAGTGTGACGCTCCTCGCCTACCTAGCTGTGAAGAAGCACTTGCCCCACCACTTGTTGAAAAGTACCTAGATGCTTTCTCACAAATCTCCACACTCGTCTTGCGAGCAAACAGTTGGCTTCTCCATGTTGTTCTTGGCCGCTCTCTTAATGTTTGCTTGCAAGAGATCGAAATCTTTATCCTCTTCTTCATCCAATCATTCGAGAAGGCGAGGCCCGGATATGGAATAGCAAACTTAGTCTTGAGCACCTCAATAACATATTGTTTTGATATCTCATCTTGTGCTTTTCGCTTCTTAAAGGAGTTTGTGAACTCCAAGTTAGCAAGTACATGCATCCAATTGATGACTTGCTTTTCTCTAGCATCCATCATGAGGGCTATTTTGGTACTACATTTTCCAAAGAAAAAACACCTTGCTCCCCCCTCGTTACTATGTCTACTAGACCCACCACACTCCCTACAACATCGTGGTGCATATGTACGTGAGGGAGCAAGGGTGGGTCTACTCGACGTTGGCAGTGTAGGCTTATCACAACCATAGCGTGATAGACCTGCACCACTTGGACCTATGCCTATCGGTTATCCCCATGAAGATGACTGGCCATATGGATTAGATTACCTATATGGAATGGATTGGCTCGATGGTATGTTGGCCTGCATATAAGAATGCATAAATTGACTTACAAAATGCATAAAGGATAAACTCTGTGTATGTTAAAAGGGATATTAAAACATATTTGTGTCTATGAAAATTGGAACATGCCTGCTACCCATAACATTGGTTAATGATATAGAGGAGATTAGCGACATCTAGGTCCTGCGATGGGTCGATTGACATTGCCTATATATATAACCCAAACCAAATACATGCATAAGAATCAATTGCTCGAAACATAATGGTGAAAAGTGTGATTGCCTCTTTTTGTACACCAGTGAGGATTGAAGGGTTCCTTTATATATAAAGACTAAAAAGGATGGAGAGGTACAATTATATGGCCTCAAGACACATGATTGGCACAAGATATTATAGGTATTCAAATATTCTTTTATTCATTTTCTCTTTATGGCACATAATTTGTAGGCTCATATACTAACTTTCGTTTTCTTCTACACATAATTTAGTCTTCCAATAGCTATAGTTGTTTGTGGAGACAAGATGGTGAGAGAGTCTGTTTACAAAATGGGAAGCTTGATGAGGTATGAATCTTCTCTTGAATTCACTATCTAGGTTATATTCAATATTTAGTATTCTCATGCAATCACACGTTATGTATAATAAATAGTACACATGATTACTATGTATGTAGGTACATATCCTTAAAAGAGATAGATCCTACATCCATTGATATGGCTCATCTCAATGCTATTGTGGTAGTGTGTATGATCGAGGAAAACTTTCCTAGATTAATTCTCACTAGCCGATTGCATCTTGTGGTGCATTTGGTATGAAGTGGCACTTTCTAGTGTTGTTCATGTTCGATAGATGTTTTTTCTTGAAAGGTCAATGAAAACCTTAACACTAGTCTGGTACCAAAAAGGACACTTAAGTGTCCTTTTTCGGACGATGCTAAGTTTTTTCAGTTTTAGTGTTTATCTTCTGGCATGCTAGAGTGGCGATGTGGCTCAATTTTGACTATCAATGCCACCTTGGATCCTTTACACATCATCATTTATTTATTGTATATTTCCACTCCTTTTTTTTAAAGCTTTGGCCACTCTTGCATATTTCCCCAATCTTGTTGTGATACACTTTCAGTGTTTCACTCTTTGCTCTCTGCTTTTACATAACTCTGATATGATGTGTTTCACTCTTTTCTCTCTACTTTTACATAACTTTGATATGATATGGCCTTAGTCTCAGGCCATTCACCCTACTTGCATGCATCTGACCATTCAGGTCCTGCAACTAATAGAACCCATTAGAAAAAACTTCATGAATGATAAAAGGACCTTCCCACCTGACCCTACACTTGGTCTAAAAAGTTGTATCCAAAGAATTATTGTATCTGAGGACCAACATTCCTTTCTTCAAGTGTGTACTTCCCATCTTCTCATTGAAAGTCTCAATTCTCTTCCAATTGACAATTTTATACCACTTAATTGCTTCCTCTCTATCCAATAGTAAAGAATACAAATTGGTTAACCTCTTCTTCTCTTGCTCTTCTTGGGTCATGTTATGTTGTAGTAAAATGTTAAGTGATAGTAACATCACATTCGCAGGCAACACACAATCTTCTCCATACACTAAGTGATATGGGGTATACCTAGTAGCATTCTTTTTAGATACCCTAAATGCCGAAACTACTCTGTCTAGGTATATATCCCAATCACTGGGATGATCTTCCACAAGTTTGAATAACAACCTTTGCAACACTCCAATAAAGCTTTCCACCAACCCACTGCATTAGGGGTGGTGTGGTGTGGTAAATCTGTGTTTAATTCGTAACTTCTTGGTCAGATCTTTGATCAAATCTACTCTCAACTCCCTTCCTTGATTACTAACCAGTTTTAAAGGAACTCCAAACCTACAACAAATCATTTCATACAAAAACCTACAAACCTACTGGGCAGCATTGCTAGTTGCCCTAGCCTCTAAAAAACTTGTTAAATAATCCATAGCAGTAATGATGTAAAACTTTCTACTCTTAGTTCCTGGAAGGGGACCTATTACATCTATTCCCCACTTCTCAAAAGCCCCATAACTCATTATGTGATGCATGGGCTCAGGAACTAGAATCTTCTTCTAAAAAGCTTGACATTCAAGGAATTACCCCCCTCATATAAGTATAATCCTTTGCAAACAGCTTGGGATACCTATCTAATAACTCTTCATACTTCTCCTTCTCTTCTTTAGTCAGATCCTTTGCTAACATCTGCAACAACTCATATTTTGGAACATTTGGCTTCATAGTGTGATCAGAAGCTGAGTGTTGGATGGTTAGTCATCAGTACACCACAAATGTTTACTTCTAGTTCTAATAGACTTTGGTCCAATTCTGACTCCCCATCTGTCTCATGTAAGCTTGTAGAATAGTCTTCATAGCTTCCAGTAGAAGTTGAATCAACTTCCCTCTCTAGCTCCAACTTCTCTCCAATCTCCAAAATTTTACCTATTTTTAGATCATACCTTATCGTTTTACCTTTGGGTTTGTCAAGAAACAGGTTTATACACCCTCTGTACCAATCTTTTCTGGTGAGCCAAGGCCTACCTAATATAATAGGATATGCCCCAACCCCATCTTGCATTATATGCATGTCAATCACTACCTTTTTTCCCAATACATTCATCTCTATGGCCTCAATCAGACACAAGCATTTGACTTTGGAATTGTTCGCCATTTTAACACTAAAAATGGATTTCCTAGTCACTTTCAAGCCTAAGTCATGAATTGCTTCGTCTGTGTCATAAGACATACTTGAGCTCCACCATCAATATTAAATTTACTCACTTGTATCCAGACATCTACTATTGGTAGAATGTCAGCCACCCTGCTTAGTTACACTACATTAGCTTCAGGTGTCTTAAATTTGACCCTTCTAACACTGGTGGCCAGCTTGTGCCATTTCCTTCTTATATTTGAGTTCAGTTGCATGCAGGCTGACCATAAGTAACGTATGCCTTATTATTCTTAACATTTGATAGGAGGCTATAAGGGGGTTCCCCCTCCCACAGTTGGAAGTCATCCATCCCAATTTTCCTTCTCTTGGCTCTAACTCTCCCCTGCTTACTGAACTCAGGTTTCTCCATGGGTGCCTTCCCTTTATCTCTTTTCTTTTCTCCTTACCAGCTCCCTCTAACTTAGATCTTTGCAATCTTGTTCTCTTGTTAGCTAACATGTCTGCCTCATCTTCCTCCTCTCCTTCTTTAATGCTCTCCAACATATGTACATTTCCTAAAGGGGCTTAAGGTGGTACTTGCCCTTGATGAACTGGCCCCTGATTCCCCTTATTCATTTCTCTATTTCCTACTCCTCTGTTTCCTTTAGGCCTTTGAATTATGGGGTATACACCCCCTGGATCCCTCCTTGGCTGGGTACACTGTGGAGAAATATGCCCCCTTTTCCCATAATTAAAACACTGAAAGTTCTCCATTCTAATCCTTAATGGTATGTTCCCTTGTGGTCTTCTCACCTGATTCTCAATGCCCTATACAACAAGGTTTAAATTTCTAATTTTCTCTATCAGCCCCTCTGGATTTCCTAATGCAGTCTTGCCTGACTTCTGTCTCCGACCTCTACTACCCTGGGAATCTCAACACAATGACCTCTTTCTACATGAACTTCAACCAGCAATGGCTCAACTACAAGCCCACCAATACCATTTTCATATCTAGCTGACAGTCCTGTATCCCTTTCTTTACATGCTAGCTCCTGCCTCTACACTCTCTTCTTCCATTGTTCTATTGCCAACCTGACTTCCTCAACATAGGAATTTGGGTCTTTAAGCTCCACCTTATCCTTTATAAATCCATGCAGCAACCCTTTCTTTAAAAAATCAAGAGGTACCTGATTTGGCCCCAACACCCTTACTATCTTTGTATATGGTGTGTTGAGTGTTGAGTGAGGAAGAAGATGTTTTTTGGCCTCTCACCTTGTGTGTTCTCCTTTAGGGTTTTGTGAGTGTGTGTGCTTTGCAAGATCTCAAGCTCTCTTCTCCCCTGCATCTTTTCATGGTATCATAGCCTGGTTCATTCTAAGGGCTGAGCTGCAACAAGCGAGAGAAGCACAGGAAGCGGTACGAGGGTGAGAGCTTCAGCTACTCTTTCCTATTTGTGTTGGCGACTACACCCTTGTCGAGAGCTCTACGGGAGGCACTGGCAAACGATCTCTAATTATTGAGGAGCTTTCTTCACGAGAGTAAAGCTAAAGGGTAACTATACTATCCTACTGGACTACATTTTTTAGGCTGAAAACGCGTTTCGGGCAGGTTACGACCTCCGTTTTTCAGAAAGCAGGCGATTTTGAGCACTGCGAGTAAGTCATCGATTCTCTGCAGAACTCTATTTTAAGAACTGCAGGAAGAGAGATTGGTTGTGCTGCAGACACTGTGTGTGCTACAAGGAGGTCAACAGTTGCCATTGGGTGTATGTATGCACATTGAGGTCACTGGTTTTGTGACATTTGAGTGTAGTACAGTACCGCTATACAGAAAATACAGTAGTTTGTGTTGGACAAACCAAACTGCTGTTTCTGGCAAGATGTCAAATGATGGCATAAACCAGATTGTTACTGCTGAGAAACTTGATAAGAACAAATTCCATGCTTGGAGGTTCAGGTTGACGAATTTCCTAATGGGGGAAAGGGTTATTGGGACTACATAGAAGGTGAGCAGCATGAAGAGGCACCGGAGATACCGGAGATCAATACGACTGCTGCAGATGTTAAAGAGTTCAAGGATTGGAACCAAGGAGCCAAAAAAGTTATGTATTGGCTCTCTATCAGTATATAGGACACCATGATTGGGCACATTCAGGATGCCAAGTCCCCCAAGGAGGCGTGGGACACCTTGGTAAAACTCTAAACAAATACCAAGGCACGAAAGATACAGTTGAACAATGAACTTCATACTATGGAGAAAAAGAGTATGTTTGTGCATGACTATGCATTGAAGATAAAGGGTATTGTGGAATCCCTTGCATCTATTGGTGTTTTAGTAGATGATGATGACAAGGTGGAAGTCTGTCTACGTGGTCTCGGGCCACAATACAAGGCATTCAAGACGTCTATTCAGACTCGGGAAAACATTCCTAATTTCACAAATTTGGTGTCTATGTTGATTATAGAAGAGAAGAGCTTGGGTGAAGACCAACAGTCTTCACAAAATAAAAATAGTTCAGAGAGCAACAGGCCTTCTACACAAGTTCAGGAAGAGGACGAGGTAGAGGAAGCGGTGGACGTAGTCAAGGAGGTGGCCAGCAGCAGCAATAACAATAGTCCCAAAATTTACAACAACAACAACACACAGGTGGAAGAGGCCAATTCAAAGGCAAGGGAGTCGAAGAGATCATGGAAATTGGCAAAGACAGCATAATGATACACGTGGATGCTTTTATTGTGGTAAGCTTGGACATGTGGAGGCAGATTGTTATAAGAAGCAGCCTGACATGCAAAATGAAAAATTGTAGCAAAACAACTATGCATCCTCGAGCAGAAAAAATGAGGATAATGAGCATCCTTGAGCAGAAAAAATGAGGATAATGAAAGGTTGTTTGTTATGCAGCATGTCGTGAATGCCATGTCTGAAAATGTTGAAGCAGCACATAAAGATGATGTATGGTACATCGATTCAGGTGCTTCGAACCACATGACAAGTCATGGTGGGGAGTGGTTCAAGGAGATGAAAAACCTTAAAAGACCAGGTTTTGTGGAAACAGGGGATGACACTACTCATCCAATTGCCCGTGTTGGAGATGTGCCATTGTCTATGCAAGATGGCAAAGTGAAGTACCTTGCAGATGTACTTCATGTTCCAAACATAACAAAGAATCTGGTTTCAGTTGGCCAGATGATTGAGCAAGGTTTGCAGGTTCGGTTTAACCCTGATGGTTGTTATGTTGAAGACTTTAAAGACAAGTGCAGGTTGGTTGCAAAAGGCAACAGAGTGGGCATAATGTTTACATTGTGAATGTAAACATGCTTGAAGTGAGTGCTACGATGTTTGCAAATGGTTCAGGAATTATTGTAGACATAGACATTTGGCATAAAAGAATTGGGCATGTGAATGTGCAGAGAATGAAGTATATGTAGACTAAAGGAATTGTGACAGGGTTGCCAAAGTTTAAAGTTGAAGGTATGCAGAGAATATGTGAAGCATGCCAATTTGGAAAGCAAACAAAGCATGTATTTCCACGTAATAGAAATGTGAGCAGAAATGCACTAGATGTTGTGCATTCAGATGTATGGGGTCCTACGAAGACCATGTCTATGGGAGGCTATAGGTATTATGTGACATTTATTGATGACCACACAAGAAAAGTGTGGGTATACTTCATAAAGGAGAAGAGTGAGGTGTTCACTCATTTTCACAATTTCAGAGTTATGGTTGAAATGCAATTTGGGAAATATGTAAAGTGCCTAAGGTCAGATGGAGGGGGAGAGTACTTCTCCAATGAGTTCTCTGAATTTTTGAAGAAGAATGGTATTCGGAAACAGTTTACATGCAGGTACACTCCGCAGCAAAATGGAGTTTTTGAGTAGACAAATAGGCACATTGCTGAGATTGCACGAGCATTGATGGAAGAGAAGAATATGCCGCATAGCTATTGGGCTGAGGCTGTTTGTACAGCTGTTTACATCATGAACAGGACTCCAACTGCAGCCATACATGATGTAACTCCTCCAGAGGAGAGGTTTACTAGCAAAAAACCTGATTTGTCTCATCTCATTAGGACCTCAATGGAAGGCTTCTTGGGTCCTTTTATTTGGCAGTTTAAGGAGTCAAACCTTTTCTCTTAAGAAGAAATGTTTTCTAATTAGAAGCTTCAAAATGGCTACTTTATTCGAATTTGAATTTTGGGAGAAAAATAGACTTTAAAATCTAGCGGACAAAACCATATCATGTAACATATCTATGGAAAGCTCTTGATGCGTAGATCACGGATCTATAATCTCCGCTCAAATCGGAGCTTGTATGTAGAAGTTATGGAGGTCCGAAAATTGTAAAATTACCTCCCTCCCTTTTTGGGGGGAAAAGTGCACCCTTTGACCACTTTTACACCTCTCTTACAAACCCAACATTTCAGTCCACATGGCAACCCCCCATTTGGCTATTCCTTAATCACCTTGATTAGGCTTGGGAAAATTAAAGGGCCCAAGAAGACCCCATTCACTTCCTAATGGAAAGTCTTTGGATGCATTGCATACGTGCATGTGCCAGATGAGCTGAGAACTAAGCTGGATCCAAAAGCAGAAAAATGTGTGTTTATTGGATACTCCCTTGAGCAAAAGGGATACAGGTGTTATAACCCTGCTAGATACACATGAGTTGAGGGTAAGCAAGGATGTTATCTTTGATGGTATGCTGCTGAAAAAAAAGCTGTTGGGGCTAATGTGAGTGGAAATGTGGTTGCATAGAATACAAGTCAGCAATCACAGTCTTTGAGTGGACCAGGAGAGTCCTCATCTAGTGGTTCAGTTGATAGACCATGGAGTGGCAGGCTACGTCATAATACCAGTCTTGCAGATGTGATTATCACGTAAAGGAAAAGAGAAAGTGGTTGAGCCCCTTAGTATGCCTGACATTTTTGCAGGGCATTCTCATGTTGATGGAGAGTCGTGGGTGGTTGAGAGATGAGCCTTGATGAGGAGCTTGGGATACCAGCTATGAGAACACCTAGTGTAAAGAAGGCTATGGAAGCCATGAATGCAAAGTTGCAAAGATCTGGGAGAGTGAAGAATCCTGTGCAGAGGTTTACCTATGATGGTTATGTTGCACATCACTATGCATACATGGCAAAGGTTGTGCAAGTCGTAGAGCCCACATGCATTGATGAGGCTGTTGGAAATGTGTGTTGGGAGAAATCTATGGATGAGGAGATGGATGCACTATATGGAAATGAGACTTGGGATTTAGTGCCCTGAAGGCAAGAAAGCCATTGGATGCAAGTGGGTGTACAAAGTAAAACATAACAGTGATGGAAGCATAAGCAGGTATACAAGGCTAGAAGGATATGTGCAGACATATGGCATTGATTATGAGGAAACTTTCAGCCCAGTTGCCAAGATGGCAACAGTGAGAGTTGTGATAGCAGTGGCTGCATCAAAGAAATGGTCTTTACATCATATGGATGTAAAGAATGCATTCTTGCATGGGGATTTGCAGGAAGAGGTGTATATGTTGCAGCCACCTGGTTATGAGGATGTGAGTCACCCCGAGCATGTTTGTAGGTTGAAGAGAGACTTGTATGGCTTAAAACAAGAACCAAGAGCATGGTCTGACAAGACTTTTGAATATCTTGTCACTATTGGCTTTCATGTAGCCAATGCAGATTTCTCGCTGTATGTGAGACAGTCATAGAGGGGTTGTGCTTGTTATCATCTATGTAGATGACTTGATCATTACGAGGGACCATGATGCAGAGATCTTTGATGTAAAGATCTTACTTCGGCAGAAGTTAATGATTATTCCACTTTAATAGATAGATTGTTGAGCATGCAATTAAGGAGATGCCAACATTTATGAATGAGTGGATAGATTTCTCTAGGCATGGCTATTTTTCTCTTTGGATGAAGGAGCATGGCCTTAGTGAATGGGAGATGCAATATTGTCCATGGTGGCTTGACTACCCCCTAGAGAGTATCCAAGATATGAGGGAGATCATTACAAGGGTATTCTTTTGCTACCTTTCTCTGGCCAAAATATTTCTATTATTTTGATATGTTATCTTCTATATGAAAACAAACATTCATTTATTATAGAGCATGCACATGAGAGACCAATTGGTGAAATGAAGGAGGTTGGTTCGATTTCCAAGAAAGCCATCTCTTCCCAAAAGAAAGCCATCCCTTCAAAAAATAAAGCAGCTAATTTCGTAGAGCCCTCCCACTCAATCATGTCTTCGATAAAGAAACGGTCGAAGTACATGCAAAGCAACCCTCCAAAGTGCTGAGGTATCAAGCTTAACATGAGCTAACACTCACGAGGTGCCTGCATGACTATTCGACATTTACATCACTGGCGGATTTGGTAGCTGGCACCGACATATCTTCGCCAGAGATTCTACAGTTGGACTACACCGACTAGTCCAAATCTACCCACTCCTCTTAGCATGTTCACATTATGGACCGCTTGTATATACTCTATTATGTGGGTTAGTCACTTTATCTTCTTTGTAGACCTCTTTTTTTGTGGGAAAAGAAGAAGAATTTTCAGCTCTCTCACCTTATGTGTTCTCTTCTAGGGTTTGTGTGAGTGTGTGTGTGCTTGCAAGAGCTCAATCTTTCTTCCCCTTGCATCTTTTCATGGTATCAAAGCCTCATTCATGCTAAGGGTTGAGCAGCAAGCAAGATAAGCATAGAAAGTGGTACGAGGGTAAGAGCTTCATCTACTCTTTTCCCTTTGTGTTGGCTACTACAACCTTGTCGAGAGCCCTTCGCCGCCGCCGGGAGGCATCAGAAAACAAACTCTAATTGAGGAGCTTTCTTCGTAGGAAGAGAGCTACAGAAAAACTATACTGTCCGTTGGTATCCATTGGACAAAATTTTTCAGCCTGAAAACGCGTTTCGGGCGCGTCTGGACCTCCATTTTTAGTTCACACGAATTCACGAGCACTGCAGGTAAGTTTCGATTCTCTGCGGAACTCTGTATTGGATATATATATATGTATATATATATATATGTATGTATATATGTATATATACATATATATACGTGTATATATATATACATATATATATACACATGTATATATATGTATATATACATGTATATATATGTATATATACATGTGTAAATACATATATATATATATATATACATATATATATACACGTATATATATGTATATATACATGTATATATATATATATATATATATACATGTATATACATGTGTATATACATATATGTATATATACATGTATATATATGTATATATATATATATGTATATATGTATATATATATATATGTATATATGTATATATACATATATACATATATATATATACATTTATATATATGTATATATATATGTAGAGAGAGATAGAGATAGAGAGAGAGAGAGAGAGAGAGAGAGAAAGAGAGAGAGCTTTATAGTCTTTTAGTATGTATGTGAAGATTGGAGAAAATCTCATGAGGGATTGTATATTATGTGTATACAAAAATATTATAGAAAAAAATATTGTTATTTTTATTCAATGTTTACTATTTTATAATAAAGAAAATGAATTTATACTCAATGTGCCACTCCTTCTAATTGAATACTTGATGGAATTAGGTCTATGGCAAGAATGGTAGAGACAGGTAGTTTGAGGTGTCCTCTTCAGACCATTTCCTTGAATGCTCCAAGGAAAAGAAGAAGAAATGGAAAAATAAAATGTGCACGAGTCAAGGGATAGTGAACCGCATTGTTGTGATGCAAGGGTGCATAATGTTACTTGTAATACCGGTGATGTATTGATGCAAGAGACTCATAGGATTCTTGTAGAATACGATACCTTTTCTGCACAAAAATAAGTAGAAAAAGAAACTTTGATGTATTTACCTAAGAGGTCTCAAATTGCCCTGGGTGGAGATAAAAGAATATCTAACAAGAGTGCTAGAAGTGTTGGCCATGAGATTGCTAGAAGTAGGACTCTTTTGAAAAAAATAATAAGGCAAATAACAAATGGACTTTATTTCGGGATGTCATTAGCCGAAAGTTTGAGACTTATGAGAAGATATCGGCGCTTCATTGCTAAAAATAAGGCTTCTTATAATGCAACTAGAAGAGTAAAATTTAATGGAGCTAACGAGGGTCTTGCAGCATCCATGACATTGGCTATGAGTAGGTTTTCTTTTAATAAGGGTCCTGCAGTGGTGGCTAATCAGGGTGTTATGGCAAATAATGAGGCAGTAGTGGTGTGCCTTGATGCAAGTGATGAGGATGTGGTCAGAAGGGTTGTACTGAGTGATCCAAGAATGCTATCTTCTTCTATGGCAAATGATGAGAGAGTACTTGCACCATTGAATGGAGTTAATGATGAAGAAGCCAGTATATTTAATGAAAGAGTAGTAATAGATGGCGAGAGAGTAATGATAGAGAATGAAAGTGTATTGGTAGGTGGTCAGAGACTAGTGGCAGAGGATGAGAGTGTATTCGAATTTGAAAATGAGGGTGATGCAACTACAATGTCCTTATTTTCTATCCGTGAAGGTAGGGAAGTATCATTTGCTACTACAATAAGAAGAGATAATCTTAGCTCTCGAATTGCCTTGGGTGAAGATCAAAGGATATTCAACAAGAGTGGTAGAAGTTTTCGCCGTGAGATCATTGCTAGGAATAGGACTCTTTTGAAATAAATAACAAGGGAAATGGCAAGTGGAGTTTATTTAGGGATATCATTGGTTGAAATTTTGAGACTTACAAGAAGGTACCGTCGCTTCATCGCTAGAAATAGGACCTCTTATAATGCAGCTAGAAGAGTAAATGAGGGTAATGCAATTACAATGTCTTCTTTTTCTGCCCACATGAAGAGAGAGAAGTGCCATTTGCTAATACAATAAGAAGGGAGAGTATTGGAGAAATTCCCTCTTATGTATTTGAAAAAAGAAAGGGAGGGATTTTGTCTATCCTCCATGAACTCTCGCATGTATAAGGTATACATGCAGCTACTTGGCCTTTGGTATATTCGTGCACTTTAAGCCACTCATTTTAGGAGGGATGACACATGAGTGTGGGTTTTGTGGAGCACATTTATGGGCAAGTAACAAGAAGATGAGTTGTGGACAAGTTCTTGGTAAATATTGTTGTAAACATGGGCATGTGTCTCTTTCTTCACTTGTTGAACCACCTAAGCCATTAAGGTCTCTTTTGATTGGTAGTGACACTACAAGTAAAAATTTTCAAGTAAACATCAGGGCTTATAATAATGTCTCTATAAGTAGAGCCTTGATGAGGAGCTTGGCATTCCATCTGTGGTTACTCTTGATGTAAGGAGAACCATGGGATCATGCTTTTAGTCATCTATGTGGATGACTTGATTATCACTGGTGATAGTGATGCTAACATACAGGATGTAAGGATGCTTTTGAAGCAGAAGTTTGAGATGAAGGATTTGGGTGAGTTGTGATATTTCTTGGGCATAGAGGTGGTGAGATTACCTCATGGAATTTTGCTATTGCAGAGGTAGTATGGCTTGGACATGTTGTCCAAGTATGGTATGACAAGCTATAAGCCTATTTCAGTGCCATTGAAGCAGAACACAAAGCTTTTCAGTAGATATAGGTGAGCTTTTGGAGGACCCCACTACATATACAAGCGCATAGTGGTTAGTTTGATCTACATGACCATTACGAGGCCAGACTTGAGCTATGATGTTGGAATTGTGAGTCCGTTTATGCAGGCCCCTAGGAAGCCACACTTGGATGCGGCTAGACAGATTCTCAGGTACATAAAGTTCACAGTTGATTATGGACTTTTCTATGAGGCTGGTACAGAGATACATCTGCATGGGTACACACATGCTGATTGGGCTAGTAGTATTGGAGACAGGAGATCTACCAGTGGTTTTATGTTCTCATTTGGGAGTGTTGCTATGAGTTGGAGTAGTAAGAAGCAGACAACAGTTGCCTTGTGGAGTACAGAGGCAGAGTACAGGGGTGCTACTATGGCAGCGTGTGAGGTAGCTTGGATTCATAAGCTACTTGGTGACATGGGAGAGCCTATGGATAGGGTAGTTGTCATATATTGTGACAACATGAGCAGCCTACAGTTGGCTAGTAACCCAGTATATCATGTTAGAATAAAGCCTATTGAGGTGCATTATCACTTTATGAGGGAGAAGGTTCTATCACGAGATGTAGATTTGGTATATGTCAGCACACTCAGGTGGCTGACATCTTCACGAAGGCATTGGGCACAGGGAAGCTCCACATGTTTAGGAGCTTTCTTGGAGTGCACTGTGTGGAGTTGAGCTCGAGGGGGAGTGTTGAGATATCGAGCTCAACTAGTGCTACGGTGGACATTGATGACCCGCCTGGGTGATAGCTTCCGCATCTCCACCCCACTGGCATGGTTGGTGAGATTATGAGTGATATGCGGCCAGTGGGATGACAGGCTATGTGACAACCATTTTGGATTACTAGAGACTGGCATAGTTATAGCACCATCTCATTTAGTCGGGTTCACATTATGGACCGACCCTTGTATGTTGTAGTAGTTGAGTACTAACCCATATAGTGTTTACTCTTATCTTTATGTTATGTTGGTTGAGTAGAGAAGAAGAAGATAGAAGAAAATTCAGCCATCCATCTCTCTCTTGTGTCTTGCTCTCTCTTGTGTGTATGTGTTTGCTTGCTAGGGTTTGAAGCTCTCCCTCTGCCTCACATTCTCTTTATCATCACACCATTCTAACTATCTGACATTCCAATCTTTGTTGTCAATGTTGTTAAGCACAAGGTTTTCGTGGTCAAGTCAAGCCCTAGATATCTTGACACCACAGATCCACATTGGGTGTCATATCCTTCTTTTACTAACTTTACTAGTTTTGGCTATTTTAGTTGGTTATCACCACTTTAATGTAATACAGCACAGCTATTTCAATGTCACTTTAGTGGGTTCCAACATCAAGGGCCTGTCTCCACACGTACCAAATGTGAGTACTTCAAAAAATTAAAAATTGAAATTTAGGTTCCCCCCAAAATGAGTAAATGCATTTGAAATTCCCTAGTCTACTGTGATTGCATCTCTTTCTAGTTGTCTTTTTGCATCATCCTCTCCTCTATTCATCATTTAACAATGTTGAGACAACAGTCTAAACCAAGACGCACTCCTAATGTCATTTCATCATGCATCCTTCATAATGTTAAAGATAATGAGGGTGTGTGGAAAGGTATAAACTTCAAATTAACGATTGGGAGACTATGCAACCATCATGCAAAGATCCTCATAGGATTAAAAGGCAAAGAAGGGGCTTAGTACAATACCATTGGAAGGGACATATCTTGGAATCCAAGATAGCAAAATATGGGTGGAAGGCAAAGGTGCAATGTCTGTACATGCCAATAGACATGCACATGCACATGCATCCTGGATCTGTGGTCCTTTTTTTTCAATGGCTTCATTTTATAGGTGGGATTGATGGTGGTGGTGAATCTAGATCTGTGGTCCACACGATTGTCGAGCATTAATGTGATTACCTTTGCTCTCACCCACCAAATGTATGTGTCTGTATAACACGAAGTTGTGAACTACAAAAAATTATGACAAAAATCTTAGTATATATTAGTAGGATATAAAAGTTTAAGGAAAATGTATAAGATTTTCATAGCTCTTTTTGATCTGCCTACCGAAAATACTCATAGCTACTCTTTTTGATATGTCTACTAGAAATTTTGATTCCTTGTATCTCCATGTATTTTGCGACCACTTTAATCTTCCATCAGTTTTGTAATGGAACCTATAGCAATGATAGTTCTTGATTAGACTTTTAATACAAATTTATTATAACCTTTAAAGTTATCATTGATATTATAATAACATACAGGAAAAATGAAAAAATGATGTAGAGGTTTATTGTCGAGGAGTGGAGGATGAAGTGTTTCTAATGTGCTTATTATGCGCTTAGATGCCCTGCAAAATAACAAACCACATAAATTATTCAATCTAATACAAATTGAATCTTAAACACAATCTCTATTAAAATTAAAAACTTACAATTCTACTTCTCCATGCATACCAAGCATGGAATTCAAGAAACATGTCTTTATTTTCTTGATATCAATTATAAATACACTCCAATGGTTCCTACACAATAGAAAAAAAGAAAAAGATCATTGATGATAGAGATGTATAAAAAGACATAGAACAAAATAAAATACGTACTTCTCATTATAAGGCACAATTACTTATTGCACCTTTTCAAAGTTGCATCTCCTCAACCATCAGCCTACTAAAATTGGTGCTTGTTTCCCTTACATAAAGAGAGACTATAGGGTCTAACAAAAAAAGAGGATAGTAGGCCTCTGCTGGGGGTAGGGTGGCCAAAAGAAGCCTACAAAAAATAAATCAAAAGATAAATTAGGCATTCATCAGAGGATAAAAATAAATCAAAGGATAAATTTTCAAAAAAGGTAAATTACATACTTGAGAGATATCAACATTACAAAATCATTTATTTTCAAAAAAGGTAACTTACATACTTGAGAGATATCAAGATCAAAAAATCATTTATTTCTTGATTTCTCTCTGCTACTAACATATTTGTATCTAAAGGTGCTATATCAAGATACTTTGAACCATCAGCAAAATCTTTCACCACCTGAACAACAAGTTGTTTAGGTACCTTCTTTAATTGCTGAAGATCTTTTTCTCAAGATCCATTAGCTCATCTTCCATTATTATTTCTTCATCAATTCTCCTTTCTTCCTGAGAAGACATCTTTTCTTTTCCCTTCTCAATCTTTGCTTGATATGTATTCCTAGTATCCCTATCATGCGTAACGTCCTCAATCTTAATACCTATGTCCTTGGGTTTTCTAGCTGGTGGTATAGGATGTAACAGCTTTTCCAATTTGTATCTTATAAGCCTATATGCATGGGCGGAACAAATCTAAATATAGCCTCTTGAAGGCTGCATACTGCATTGTCGGCCCATCTCATCCCAAGCTTCCAATCATTATAAATCTATCTCACAACTCTCGTGATGTAAGCTTGGGTATGAGTAAATTAACATGTATTTGAGCCCTCTTTATCTCTCTCAAGGCATTCATATGCTGGTTGATCCTTTCTTTCAGCTTTTACCTTGATATTATATTTTTATTTACTACTTTCTCTGCCGCCAAACCTGGATTTGGTCCAACCATCCTTGTTGTTTTCTTTGTTCTAGCCATTCATGGCTTGTCATAAATCAAACAAAAGAAACTAAAACAATCAAACTATATAACCAAAAAACCAATAAACCTTATGAAATTTCCAAGACATATACATGCACACCACAGAAAAAGAGCAAGAGGACCAGTAAATACAGGACACATATGTGAACATTTTTCTTCCCTAATGGAAAGATGGTGCAAATGCGACGATCTGATAATCCCCAGTCATTTCTATCACGTCATCTTTCTGTAGCTATTATGAGATTTATATGAATGCTCAAAGGAGGAAGCTTTATGAATGTGAGACCACCGTCTTAGACATTTGTTATGAAAGGATATTCCCTACACACTAGACATAAAAGATAAGCTCATTTAAACTATTTTGCAACCATTTTAGCAAGATTTGAAGCATGCATTGTATAACATTTTTTATGAAAATTGTGAGAACTTATTATGGAGGCCATTATCCACATTAAAGTTACTATTTTGGGATAGCTAAATATCAGAGGCATTTGGAGCACAAGCATTTGGCAAAGTGCAAAGGGAACAATTTTAAGCCAATTTTGAGCTTTGATGAAATCAAGATACATGCAGTCCAGAGAAAAAGAGAAAGAAGAGAAACGAGCACACATGTGAACATTTAGCTTGGCTAATAATAGAAAGACGGCGTGAATAGGACGATCTGATCATTTCTATTGCACCATCTTTCTAAAGCTTATATGAGATTTATATCAATGTTATGAGGTGGAAACTTTATGATTGTGAAAGAGGATTTAGTATACTGTTAATCCAATTCTAGGATTAACAAGAGATACCACCATTATCTTACATCAAGGAGTCATGGTAGATACACCAAAGGGTCATACATTTAAGATATGAAGCAATAGCATCCAAAGCTACAACTTGGATGGGCGCCTGTAATGGTGTGACGGAGTATTTATAGCGATTCCCACTTCAAGAGCATGTGGTAGCACGATATGATGAAGTCCTAAGTGATGTACTTCATGGATATATTATGAGAGTAGTCATTGTATTAGCATTAGGACTCTTATGAGCCTAAAGTGCTTCGCCGCCACAGTTTAAGTGAGCGTGAACACTTATGGCCATGTATATAAGTGAATTTCTCTCATTATACAACATATTCTCCCATTGTGCAATTGAGTCTTGCTCTTGCTAATCCTCTTTCTAATCTCTCTCCCTAATGCATGCTAGTGAGTGTGTGTGAGTGAAATGAGGTGAGAGGAGGGACGAGAACCCGTAGTGCAACGCGGCGGTGTGACAATGCTCGCGGGAGACGTGGTGGATTTACTTCTCAAGGAGTTGTAGAGCTTGGAGACCTCAAGGGTTACGAGCTCGGCCATTGTAAAGATCCTCACGATAGTTGCGGTTCATCAGGTAATCTCTTTTTGGATGTGTTTCAAGGAGGGTTAGGGTGAGCCATAACATTTTTGGCACCGCTGCTGTCGGGGAAACACATCCAAAAAAGAGATTACCTGGTAAACCGTAACTATCGTTGAGGATCTTTTCAATGGCCGAGCTCGTAACCCTTGAGGTCTCCAAGATCTACAACTCCTTGAGAAGCACTTCCACCGCATCTCCTGTGAGCGTTGTCACACAGCCGCGTTGCACTACGGTCCTCATCCCTCCTCTCACCTCACTTCCCTCACACACACTCACTAGCATGCATTAGGGAGAGAGATTAGCAAGAGGATTAGCAAGAGCAATACTCAATTGAACAATGGGAGAGTGTTGTCTTATGAGAGAAATTCACTTATATACATGGCTATAAGTGTTCACACTCACTTAAACTATGGCCAGTCGGGCACTTTAGGCTCATAAGAGACCTAATGCTATTACAATGACTACTCTCATAATATACATGGCTATAAGTGTTCACACTCACTTAAACTATGGCCAGTCGGGCACTTTAGGCTCATAAGAGACCTAATGCTATTACAATGACTACTCTCATAATATATCCATGAAGTACATTACTTAGGACTTCATCCTATCTTGCTACCACATGCTCTTGAAGCAGGAATCGCCAAATAAATACTCTGTCATACAATTATGGGCGCCTGTCCAAGTTATAGATTTGGACACTATTACTTCATATCTTGAATGTATGACCCTTTGGTGTATCTATCGTGACTCCTTGATGTTAGATAATGGTGGTAGCTCTTGTTAATCCTAGAATTGGATTAGCATCCCTCCCCTTCCTGATGGCGATCGCGTCCTCCTGATCGCATTAAAGACCTTTGTGTGGGGGGAGAATGAACAAGCTTTGTCGATGGTATTGATATTGAGTGACGTTCAATGGTCTTTGTTCCTCCGAAAGAAATAAGAAAAGATAGTTAATGAATGAAGAGGTTAGTGGTGTATTTGGAATTTGTAACTGAGGGGAGCGGGTTATTTGCGAATGATTGCATTTTATATTTGTGTGAGCCCCTTTTTTTGGTGGGCTCAATTTGTTTTTGGCAATCATTGGCAAAGTTACATGCGATTTTGTTAGTGGGGATACTAAGAGATTTTAATAATGGGTGAGAAGAGAGGGAAAAATCTTGAGGAACGTGGACTTAATCATCAGAGTGAGATGGTGATTCTCAGTTCCTCATTTGATTCCTTGAAAGCGACATTCATCTTTTGAAGTAATTGGCTTTTGATGATGTCCCTTTGTTTGGCACGATTCTTATCAAATGTTGTTGAGAAGGACCTATTCCTGTCTTCTTCTGCCCATGTGCTTTTTATGTTTTTATGTATATTTAAGTGCTCTTATGAAGTAGATTTACATGAAGTACAAGAATTGAGTCATATAAACTCATTGAACTGCTTTGTGTTAAAGTGGCCACTTGTTGGTGAGGATTGAAAAAATTATGTCGACTTGCGAGGCTAATATATATATATCTTTAGTAAGGATTGAAGACCATTGATTTGTGAAGATGGTGGTGTCATTTGGAAAGGTTTGTAATTTGAAGGAAAATTCCAGGTGATAGGTTGTACCATTGACCAGGCTTTTGCCCACCATGGCCCCCCCATCCACCAGGGATATACTTGGAAGTTGTCGATGGGGTGAGGCTTTAGTGCAAATGTTCTCCAGTTCATGAGTATGGATATGTACTCATGGAGCAACTGCTACATTAATTTAGCCATTAATTTAGCCAAAAGAATAGTAAGCAAATATAATAAGCTTAACAAATATATAATGGCTATTACTTGATAATGCTTAATTACTTGATATGGCTATTACTTGATAGGGCTTAATTCGGATGAGGCTTAAATCGTGCACGTGCAGGTTCTTAAGCTGTGAGACTATAATTCATGAGAAACGTGAACTCATGAGATTGCAGGATTTTTGGCTGTGAAGGGTTATTTCGTGAGATGGCCTAATTTGGTGAAGTTGTAAGTTTTTGACCTCGAGTTTTTTTTTTAATGGGTCATCTAGGTCATGACTTGCAACAAGCAAGCACTTCTTATGCACTTATTTCTCACATCCAGAGGGGTGACAAGTGCATTGTTTTTTATCCTTGATGCGCTCATAAGTCTCCATTGCAAATGTGGATATAGATTCTGGAATTTGTTGCTCAGATGTTGTCGAGGCACTAGGGAAGACTGTTGATTGTTTGGTTGAACACACAAGCTCTTGTGCTGGTGCAGAATGCACGAGAGTTGTTGAGTGATTTTCTTGTCGCTTGGGCCTCCATTCTTGTCGAACTTTAGGTGAAGTTGTTGGGGTTGAATTTGGTGGTGAGGTTTTCTTCACATTGTTAGATTTTGGCAACCATGTGGTGGAATTACCATCATAGTATCCTTGTTATTGAAGTACATGCACAGGCACCCATCTTTGATGAACACTGTAAATTGGTGGCCGATGTGCTTGGTGTTGAGGCCTTATTCTTTGTGTAAGCTTAGGGGACTTTGTGATATGCTTGGGGACCCAAGATTTGGTATTTCTTTGGTAGTACCCTTGTGCGTGCAGCAGTGTTTTTGGTACCCACACTTATTGCATTGGTGGAGTTCTTTGAGGAACTCGCATAGGCTTTTGTGGGGACTGTGTTGTGGAGTACTTTTCTTTTTCCTTAGCCTCCCAGTGCTGCATTGAGGAAGAGGTTTTGATTGTGGAGGCACCCAAATTTGATTGGCACCTTCATAGTAGCCTTGAGCTACAGGTAGCTGCTTCTTTGCCCACATTTTGATACTAGTAAGATATCGTGATTGTGGGAGTCTTGGTGGAGTTTTCTTTAGGGTTGATGTGGAAGGTTTGGGGCCCTCCTTGACTTTGGTTGGTGCTGAGGCTGTAGGTTTGAGACTCATGGGCATTGTTGATGATGAGGTTAGAGTCTCTTGTGGAGTGGCTATCGATTCGAGGCCTTTCAGCATGCACGGTTGTCTCCTTTGGTGAGGTTTGTTGATGAAGATGCATAGGCTTCGGGGTCTTTCCTTTGAGTTTCTTGTTAGAGATAGATAGTTTGGCTATGGGAACTTCTTACTACGGATAGATGTTGATTGCAAGGTCTTGGCATCGAACTTCGTAGGTGAGGGTGGGATTGAAGGACTAGATGCTTTATCAAAGTTGGTCGTTGACACAGATGGTATTGGTCATTATATAGAGGGGCTTGTGTGGAGAAGGCTTGTATCCTTTTGCGTTCAGCATCATAGATATCCATTAAAGTTGGATTCTCTTCCTTGCAGTATGGTATTGTCAACATTTTATCGTTAACCATCATGATGACTCTATCGCTAGCAAAGCACAGTGGTGCTTGGGTAGCAATAGTCCATTTATACCCCAAGATTAAAATTTCTGCTTCCAACACATAACCACAAAAAACTTGCAAGTGAGCGGGTTAGTTTCAATATACATTGTATATTCAAAGTACCCCAAACATGGCATGTTCAAGTCTTGTGTAAAGTTCATTCTTTTAGGATGTTTTGTGAGTGTTGGTTGACCTAACAAATCCCATAGCTCGAGGGTCATGAGATTGTGTTCTTGTGTTGGATAAAGTTGTGCTTGAGCTGTGGTGATTTTACTTGCAATTTCCAATCTAACCAGAATCCTAGGGATCTTTTCAGTAAGATATGTTGAAAGTTTTAGCTCTTGCAAGGTCTCTTCCTCTCGTAATAGCAATTTTACATTACTTGCAAGAGTGTTCAAGGTGACTATTTGCATGGATTCATCTATTGAATACAACGATTCATTTATCCAAGGGACGACATCATACTCAAGGGAATCTAGTAACATGGAATGTAAATTCCATATTGCCACCATCGATTGTTTGAGTAGTGTATCTAAAGTAAACTGGAAGTTCAATGTTTTGTCCCTTGGCTCCTTGGGCAAGACTATTGCTTGTAGAAATGAGTTTAGGTTGTCCCCAATGACACCCAAGTGTCTATTGTCACGATGTTATGACTAGCTCGAGGGCTAATCAATGCGCGTTTGCGCTTAACATCATTGCCTGTAGGGAAATCCAACCATATCATGATAGAATCTTCCAAAGGAACCATGGGTGTTTCGGTTATTGTCTCGGCTTCAGATCCCGTTTCTGTTTCGTACTCCAACTCACTTTTATCCTCATTTTGGCTTTCAGCTTTTTCAAGAGTACCGAATGCGTACAGTAGCACACTTGGCCCTCTAACAATTTTTAATGAGGGTTGTTTAGAAACTTGCAAATCTTCACAGTCCTATTTTATGGAGTTCAATATGTCCTTGTATAACTCAGGTGGTTGAGCCCTTAAAGGTGCAAGTGCTGATGTGATGCTGGCTTTATGACAGAAGAGCATTCCTCCAAATGAGGTTTTGAGAGATTGTTTTAATCTTGTAAGGAAATTGTCAAATTTCTCACGTGCTTTCTCAAGCGTATAGTTCTGATAATCTGTTTCAAATGACTCTTCTGTAGAGAGTGTCTTTCTCTTGAAAGGGAAAGTGGTACTCCTCTAGCATTTGAATCTTGGGCTGTTTTAGGTTTGGCATTATGAGGCTCCATCACAACCGGTGACCCTATAAGACCTTCTACCAAGATAAGCATGCTCTTCTAAGCTTGCTTTTTGCGTTCCACATATGTCATGTGATCATTATTATCCATTTGGGGTGGTTGGGTGGGTTAGTTTCTTGATTGGTCTATGTGGTGCACTGAGCGAAGAGTAAGAACTTGTTTCATCCTCACTTAGTGATGTACTGGAACTTGTTTCATTCTCATACTTTCTTTGGCTTGTCAATTTTTCAATATGTTTACCCATACGACGAGATTAAATTTTCTTTTGGGTTTTTGTATCATGTGTCACACATATGGGTGTTGAGGTTTGTGTGGTGGTTTTTGATGTGGATGCTTCTACATCATGTATAGCTTTTGGCTCTTTTATGTTCATGTCCCCTTTTGGGTTTATGTCCTCTACAGACTCCTTTTCCCTGTCTTTTAATTCAACCACCTTGGTTTCGATAGTCTATTGTCTCCTTTTCCCTATCTTTTAATTCAACCACCTTGGTTTCGATAGTCTATTGTCTCCTTTGTTTTTCTTGGTTTTAGAAGGTTTTGCTGAATCTTCTTTTAGGTTCTGTTTTGAAGCATATTCTTCTACCCATGTTGAGGTATTGTCTTTTGCATTCTTTTTTACTATTTCTTGTGCTTTGGTTTGTAAGCGTGTAAGCACATTCAAGGGTACCGTGGCCAATTGCCCGTTTTATACACTTAAGATGTTAAGAGTTGTATTTTGTGAGGCAAGTTATAGTGAAGCAACTCGTCTTGGAAAATCTTGGAACATGTGATCAATGCCACATCGTTCGCACATTGGTCGCAAGGTGTCAGTGACTATGGGCATGGAAGTATTCCAAACTTTAGAGTCTGCCACCTTGTGAGGTCCACGACAATAGAAACACTGAAGTGTTTGATTAACTACTTTCTATGCAGTTTCTACCCTTTGGACTATTTCTGTTTGGTGCACGGAGATGGAGGTTTTGAGTCCATTGTGGTTGAAGCGAAATAATGTTTAGTATCATGGTCAAAGGTTTTATAATATATGCAGTATAGAAGAACAGGTGCCTTGTATGCACAATGAGGATTGGTATGGTCATAGTGATTGCATTCAACACAAGGCATTTCGTTCCTCACTTTTAGAGGCATCAAGGATGTCTGGTTTTGAAGGTTTTCATCCTCTCTTAGAGTGGATGTAAGGTTTTAAGCAAAGCTACATAAAATTTTGGAACTGTCAATTCCGAGATCGGTCTTTCTTTTGCCATTGCTTCACTTGGTTTAGATGAGTAACACCTCGTAGCATGATCATCTTCTAGCATGTTGTCATCTAAACATATTGCTTCTTTGCAACATTGATCCAATGTTTCCGGACTAGATACAATGATCAAGTTGTGTAAGTTGTTATTCTTCAAGCCCGTCTCGTGAAACATCTCTTCAATTGAACATTGTTTAATTTTTCCCATGACTCACAACGTGAGTCCAAGAGTTTTATCCTAAGGATAGATTCTCTAATGGATTCATTTGGTTAACGCTCAATTGAATAGAGTTCTATTACTGCACTCCATCAACCACCTTGTCTGGAAAAGCCATGTATAAAGGCTGATCTCAAGGTTTTGAAGTTGGTCTTGATCTCACCGGCATTAATGTGATGAATCATTGACTAGCTTTTCCCTCTAAGCATAAGTTCAACGCATGTATCTTAGTGGGACAATTAAAATCGGTGCATCTACCTTCCAATCCTTGAAGCATTTTCCTCCATCAAACAACCATTGATACACCCTGTCATGATCTTCCATTTTTAGCAACCCCCTCGGCTCTTTATATATGGCATCATCACCATCCACTGTTGCACTTCCTCCTCCAGACCATCTCACATAACTTTGTGAGGGAAACAACCATTCCTCACCTCTACTCCCCTCTGACGACATATCCGATTCCCACTCATAGTCATGTACCGAAATAACACACATCTGATCATCAACTTCCACCTCACGGTCATCCAATCTGCAGCCCACATCATTGGCTTCCAACTCTCCCTCTGGACAAACTACCAGACTAGAACTATAACCAAACCACTCATCCATATGCTGAGCATCAACATGTGGTGTGTTCACCATAAACCCATTTCCCTTCAGCCCATCAACATCACACATAGCAACCTCATGCACTGCAGACTCATCATTGTCGCTTTCCTGCAGTTTCTCCAGCTTCAAGACCATTGGCGATCCTTCAAGATTCTCCACATCTTGCACAGGCATCCCGACTAAGTCCAAGCTCCCCAGACTGCCAGGCAAAGCATCTTGGTCCCCCTGACCAACAACAATAGTCTCACATGCATCCTCACCACTCACAACCGACTCATTCTCTTGGGCATGACAAGGAACACACACCTTATGATCAGCATCCGCACATCCAAAATCCATCACACCATCATCCAAAGCAGCATCCAACTCACCATCAGTCATACCATCACTCTCTTCCTGCTGCACAACTGGCATGCAAGTAATCTTCTCCAAGGAAGCCAACTTCAACAGATCATCCAGTGCATTATCAAGTACACTGTCCAGCTCATCATCCACACTCTCACAGGCTGCAATATCCAACTCATCACCCGGATCATCCATACGGACTCCATCCACAGCATCTTCATTAGTAACACCTTGATCATCACTCTCTACCTTGACTGGCTGAAGTACTGGCACATGCAAATCATTACTCTTTTCTGAATCAAAAAGATCATCCAAGCCATATCCATACTCAAACTCATCAGGCTCCACAGCACTAGCATCACTTTCACAACCCACAGCATCATCAATACTTCCATCCTTTTCCTCCTCATCTTCTGAAAGCTCTTCAGGGCTGATTCCAGAAACCTCATCTTTCTTCATTTCCAATAGGCTAATCTGTCCCATATCCTACTCTTCAAATGTGACCTTATGGACCTCACAAACATTGGGCTGAATTGCATCCTTCACCTGCATATTAGGGTCCATCACCCTATCATTCCCAAAGACAATTGATATATACCACCATTAGCTTTAGTTGGTCTCTCACATTGTGGACTCATATGACCCCACTCACCACAATTCCGGCATTGCACATCACACGGATACCCTCTCCCTCTTCCAATATCTGCTGAATTTCTTTCAAAACCAGATGATGCATCAGTCTTTCTTCCCATATCACCTATGCCTCTTCCTCTTCCTGCAAACTCTATCCAATTCAAGCTTAAAGACCTCATGAGCTCCACTGCTTCATGAACCTCTCTCTTTAAAGAATCCTCTTGTTTAGGAACAACAGCAGCTTTTCTTTCAGGATGCATACTCTCAATCTCTGGCACCTTCACAAACCTCTTTGGCTCTTCCTGCATTCCCAACTGCCTCAGATGCTTCACCTTCCACTCCTTTTCACGAGCAACTCTGACAACCTCCTCAAAGCTATCCAGGTTCTTCAGCTCCACCTTTAGACGGAGGGTTGGCTCCAAACCAGCCACAAACTGCTCCCTCTTTATCATCTGTGGGGGTACTTCAGGAATCAAAGCCTCACACCATAGACTCCATAGTCTTCCAAACTCTATCAGATATTGATCCACATCCTGACCATTCTTTTATTGAATGTTACACAATTCTTTCCACGCTTCATTTGGACTCTTCACACGGACAAACTGTGCCAAAAAGGCAGCTCTGACTACACGGTACTCAGGATCCTGTCGATGAACATTCCTGTGTGTAGTCACAAACATCTGCAGCCATACTTTTGCATCACCCTGCAAGCAATAAGTCAAAATCTGAAAGAGGATCTCCGGGGTTGCCCTGTCTTTCATCAAAGTTGTAAACTCCATCTTCTCCAGAAACCTGATTGCATTTTCCTGTGGCAATCCCCAATACTCCGGAAAATCTTGAGCCATTTCCAAAATCTTTCTTCACACAGCCCCTGTTCTCTTTCATAAACCAGAGGAAATCTGCTCCTCTGTGGAGGCACCAAAAAGTGATGGCACGGAAGCGGTAAAGCTGTTTACGCCTTTATAGAATGCCACACTTCCACACACGCATGCAAACACACCAGAACACCAGACCAGAGAGCATGAACAAGACTTATATTTCAGAACAGACCTTTATCTTTACAGAGGTGGATATCCCAAATATCCCAGACACCAGCTTCATCAAGCACCCGCTCGCAATCAGCCCTCTCCAGCTCCTGGTCGCTCCCAATCCTTTCGCTCCTTGCTTCTCTGCAGCCGACCTCTTTCCTTCTCTGCACTACACCTTAGCTGAGGTCCACTCTCTCCTACACCACCAGCACACTGCCAGTTCCCAAAGCAAAAAACCAGTCACACCTCTTTATCCTCACTAGCCAGTCTTCTCTTTTCTTCACGGCGATCCTCCACTATTTGCGAGCTCCTGGGCATCCAGTAAACACACCAGAACCGGCTCTCTCTACAAGTGGCTGGCGGTTCCCTTCCTTCAAGTCTTCGCTCTGTCCACTCTGTATCTCTCGGCTGCCTTTACCACACAACACCAAAGGCCAAGCCTGCGCCCCTTTGCACTTCACCTGTCTGTAGCTGTCTCCCGAGTCGCCTAAGCAATTCAGAGTTTTCACTTGATGATCCAGGCGCCTTCAACTAGCACCAACTCAACTAGCACCAATACCAGCCTACGCATGTTCCCTTCACACCAGAACCGGTCACCTACGCTGGCTGACTTCACACCTCTGCCCAGCAGCTTGTCTCCACGCACCAAAAAGGTCTCTCCTCCACACGGCAGCACAACCACACTCCGGCTACGCCCGCCTGAGAACCCCCCAGTTCTCCACACGATTCACCTCCTTAGCCCAACATCCCTGCGCCTGTGTGGCTGCAGCTAGCCACACAAAAACACACGGGCCTCCCCTTCTCTCTTTTTCTGCAGCCCTCACACCAGCTTCCACTTCTTTTTAACGCGTCCTCTCCATGCTTAGTAGCCCGTCGCGCTGCTCCAGTCACCATCTCTTCACTCCAGCTAGCAACCCGTCACCGCTACCAGCCCCACTTTTCACGGCTATTTAACGCAGCACACGAGCTCTGCCTCTACTCTGTGGCCGCCTCTCCTCTCCAGCCCACCTGCCTCCTTGCAGTACATCGACGTCTCTTCCCTCCAGCGCCTGGCGGCACACCCCAGAGCCTCCTACCCTCCACACGATGAACTCCCTTCAAACCCAAGCTGCGCCGACTCTCTTCGATTCGCCAGCTTCCAGAACTCGTGCTGGCAGCTCGAAAAAAACTCCACGTGGTTTACCTTATAGGTGGCCACGTTGTTTATCATTTCTTTCCTTTTTCTTAAAACCTTATAGATGGCCACCATTGCTTTTTCACACTCATGCCCAAGGCAACCTTGGCCCTTCTATCTTTATTTGCCCATGCACCTCATACCTCTTCATACCTTCAAATGCAGCTTAGTGCCCTTTGTATTTTGACGTGCCCACACATATCAAATGGCCGCGCACACATACGAGCCATCGCGAACAGCTGATACTACCTCCAGTCAACCACGCTCCGGGCAAGCTTGTGCTTCCAGAATTTCATCTTTTTTTCTTGCACATACACCTCCATCAAAGCCCTATGCTTGATTGCCGCATCCACGACGCCCACACTGAGTCAATGGGTGCTCCCATGACTTTACCACAGCACGAACAACACTCATGTACACATGTACACGTTGAGTTTGAGGTTCCCAAAAAACTACACACATCGTCGAAAAACCTTTGTAATAGGCCGTGGATATAAAGTCAAGTAGGGCATTGTCACGTTTGAGGATCTGTGGAACTCTCGAACAACATGCAGCACCAACTGCTCTGCCGCCGTATGCTGTGCAATCCGCTCCATAATCTGCCTCAGCTCTAGAACTCTCTACCTCAATCCAAGCCTATGCAAAAAGTAAAGCATAAAAATAATTGATTAGTCTCTCATTAGGTATTACTTAAATAAATTAATAACTTAGGACCTAAATTGTAACTCTTTTATGTGCAAGAGAAACCTACCTGCTAGATGTCAGACTCTCTCACATGCCATGCCTGTGCAGAAGTAGTAGCTGCCTCTGCCATTTGTAATGCAGCTCTAAGGTGGTCAATCTCCACTCTGGCCTCTACCAACTCCTGAGTGAGTATCTCAGTGGTAGGTGTGGGACCCTACATGACACAATCAACCATGCCGCTCACGTAAAAATATAAAAAAGTACATATAAACATGTAAATAAATGACTAAGAAGTAATAAATATGTAAATACCTCGACATCTATCATCGGTATCGATCGTGAGAACAAGCACACCACATGCTGGTGGATGCTCTCCGTGGATGCTCTCCGTGTGGTGGTACTTCTCTGTATGTTGATGCCAACCTGGGTGCCAAGAGCCTCGACTATCGACATAGGCACAAATGAAGGATCTCTAGGAGCTACGCGAAGGGCTGGTGGAGGCCGCCTGCCCTGGTCCTAGAGACGGTCTCTGCCAGCACCACCACCGCCGATGGCTAGTGTAATAACTTTGCATATAATTGCTTTGCGAAGTATATGAGAATCTGGTGGTTGTTCGGCATCCTCCCATATGCGGCAACATATCGACTATAGTAAGGGGCTTGCCCAATCCCATGACTATCGAGGAAAAGATCTAAGTAGGCTCCATCCCTAATCGGACCAAGATCACAAACCTGACGATATGTCAGGCCATGTGGCACAGGAGTAGTGAGATGGTGGGCTATCCACTCATCTACATAAACAATATCGTGAAGGCTACGAAGGGACGAAAGCATCGCCTCCAAGTCTGCCACGATATGTAATGTAGACGGTGTGTCTCTAACACTCCTACGGATAGCCGCTAACTCGCGGTCTATCTCCGCGATGAGGTCCACAATAGAGGAGCGGCCCTCCTCTCGCGTGACTCCATGCTAAAACCTAAGCCTAACACAAAGGTCCAATGTGAAAGGTCCAATGCTTAGTGCTAAGTAGCACTAATGAAGCTATAAAACAATGCTAATGGACCCACTAATGCTAATCCAAATCAAGAGAGTAAGGAGAGTGAAAACAACTTCTAATAATGAGGCAAAAAAAAAGTTTTCTAGTTTTATAACCTCGAACAAGGTTCGGTGGCATCATGCACTTTAGGGTTTGCAAGATGTATGCTCTGGATTTTAGGTATAGTGAGACAAACGGCCAAGATACGCACTTAATTTCAGAGTTGGTGAAGGATCGACGGGGCTGAGATTTGAAATTAGTATCTCGTTCGAGGTACATGTACGGCTTAGATTTTAAGTCATTACCACGATCAAGGTATGTTTGACGATCGAGACTCATTAAATACCTCGACCGAGATATTTAAATGGTTGGGATCGCATCTTCCAATGTGCGTGGATGGATGGTGGAGATTGCATCTCTATATCTCGAACGAGATATGTGGACGGTGGAGATTGCATCTCTATACCTCGAATGAGATATGTGGATGGTGGAGATTGCATCTCTATACCTCGAACGAGGTATTTCAATGGTCGAGATTTTATTTCAATATCTCGTTCGAGATATGTGGACGGTGGAGATGGGCTAGTCAAATATGCCTAGGGGGATACACCGTGGCATTGATGTGGATTCGAGTGGCATGAATATCTCGATCGAGATAGTGTGGTGGCGGTGACCTGTATTGGTGACATGGATGATGGCTGGAAACCCGGACCTGCTAGCGTGGCATTAGTTGGTATCTTGTTCCAGATATGTCGGTTTAGGCTTGGGAGGCACGTGTCATGTTTTAAAATTGATGGCGATATCACGATCGAGGTACTCCGCCCGAGATGCATGGATGTCCCAATTTAGAGAGAGTGAACGAAAGTGAGCACCCTCATCTTGCAACCGCCCAATTGTGCATGATAAACATGACTATTATATCTACAAGCTTCTTTGCTATGTGTGGTGGTCTCACAGATTGCACAATACGAGGTCATCTTGCACTCCTACTTGGTATGGCCTTATTTGGAGCACTTTGCAAATTAGATAGTAGGACGAAATCTTGATCCAGTCCCTCCCGCACTTTCTCTGGTGAACACTAATACTACCAATAGGCATTCTTCGACTTTCTTATCCAGCTTATGGCTCCATGTCTTCTGGTTCTGGTGCTTTGAGTCTGAATCTGAATCCGAATTCGAGTCTGCATCCGAAGTGTCCTCCACTTCCTTGTCCGAATCCGAGGAATTCGAATCTTTCTTATGGTTTCCCTTCTTAGAAGTTCAACTTCTCAAGCTACGCTTAGCATGTTGGGTGGTTTCCACCAATGCATCAAAGTACCTAACACTGAGAACAACCAAAGCAATAGCTAGTTTTAGCTTCTTGCACAATACACAAACAAACCACTCCCCCACCATCAAGGCTTCAATTGGCTAATCGACAGGATCCATCCGACTATGAAGAGTGCCAAAATGTACTGCATAATCCTCCACTCGTAAACTCTTATGTTCCAACCGACGAAGCTTATCCAGCACTTGGGAGAAGGTCTTCTAAAAACAGTGAAGGAAAGCACCTCGTAGGATCTCAAAAGTAATAAAATGATTGGGGCCATATTGAGCATGCCAGTTGTATTCCACTTATTAGTAATTGTGGAAATAGTGGGTGGCATACCATTAGTGCACCAAGTATTCTTGAAGTTGATGACATGAGTATTCGGATCCTCCTTTTTCTTTTCATAGAACTTTGGATACTTTAAGGAAACCCAATGAGCCTTTCGAACGGGTGGCAATGCTGCACTACCAAGGCCCAATGGAATTGAGAGTCAGGTGTTGGCACCAAGAAGGGGACAAAAAACTAACCAGTTTTACCCTCGGGACGAGCTCATCCGGACTTCTAGAATCATTGCAAATTTCCCATTAGTAAAGGTCTCCTATTCATCCCCGTGATCTAAATTGTATTGACTAGCATCCTCCATAGGATTTTCGTCAACCAGCCTGGTAAGGTAAAAATGTTCTTGTGTTGAGCAGCGTAACATTGCTCACCGGTCAGGCATGTGGTCCATTGCTTTCAGGAATCATGCTCCTTTTCATTCCAAAGAGTTTCCAGATCATCGAGTTCTTGCTTATTATCCGAATCAGATGACACACGCATGCCACTTAGTAATGGAAAATATGGACGAAAATTATCAAACCACTCGACCAATGGAAAAAAATGAATGGTTTCAAATTCAATGCAATAAAAAATGCCCCAATGACTGGCTAATTGAATAGTGGTGAATTCAACAGGATAATAATCATTGTAAGATAGTGCATAGGTATTAGCAATCAAAATCCAGACATAAATGGGAATGACATACAACGAAGCCACATTATGATGAATGATTTCAACATTCCTGATCTCTAAAAGACCACAAACAATTTACCGATTAGCTGGGAGAGACCTAATCTCTCAACCAGTGATGAATCCATACATGGAAAAGAACATACTCGCAAACAAAAAAAAACCAAGAGAATCAAAAGAAAATTGAACACAACAAGATCACCAAAGTGTTAGCGGATGGCCAACATGTACTGTTATTCATGTTAACACATTACCGTCAAAGAACATACATGAATAACAACATAGATAAAATTAAACAAATGATAAGTAGTCAGCAAACCATCTGTATCTACATATTCTAAAGTGATTGCACTTTGCACCCTAAGGTGTTTCCAATTTAAGATACAAAGCAACACATCCTTTTAATATGTCAGTTGAATAATGAATAAGAATAAAGTATAACTATTGTTGGCAGATAACTAAGGGTTAACACAAGCATGCTGATAGCTACCAACATGTGCACCGGGAGCTCCCAATGAATGTGAGTAACTACCGGCATGCACTAAGAGCTACCTAGGCATGTTGGTAGCTACTACTGGCATGCACCGAGAGCTCTTCTCCTCTTGCACTTCTCCTATTCTCTTCTTCCACTTCTCCTCTTCCTTTCTCATATTATAAACTATAGTTTACTTATAACTTTTTTTTTGTAGAGAATTAATAAAATGAATACTTATTGATTTATTTTGGTTTGATTTTGTAGGCTCGTCCTCTATATCTTCAAGTCAACACAAACAAGCCTCTTGAAATAAGACCTCAACACTTACACCTCTCTTGATTTTTTTCATTCTTATGGTGCACTCTCGGGTGCTTGGGGAGTTTTATTTTAAATTGCTTATTTTGTAGCTTTATGAAGCCTCTTTGCATAGAGCTTCATGAAGGTCATAAAGCTCTATTAATAAAGGATCTTTGCATGAGACTCTATGCATAGAGGCTATATGCCTTAATATGCATTATGGATTCATGCATTGATAAAGCCTCTTTGTATAAAGATCAGGAAGCTCTATGCAGGAGTCTTCTAGAGCCACACCTGCTCCCTCACGTCCATCTTCACCACCACAATGTATGGAGTCTAGTGGAGGACCCTACTAGACGTAGTAGCGACAAGGGACTAGGGTGCTTTTTCTTTGGGAGAAGCTCTACTAAGTCCCCTCACATCATCTCCATATGCAGAGGAGAGAGGGGTTCAACATCCCACACCTATAAGGCATCCCCGAGGAGAGCTGGGACATTTATACTTTTTTAAAAAGCTAGGGCAAACTGGGGAGTTTTGTGAGAACTTCCTAGTCTACCCCTACTTTTTTTTAGGTTTATTTTTGTTATTGAGTAGCATTTATAATAGTGAAATAACACCACCCAGTAGTGTTATTCCATTGCTTAGTAGCAAAATTTAACAACGGTGCCAAGCAGTGCTCTTGCTACAACGAATATAGTATTGTCTGTAGTAGGAGAGAAATGACTCTGACATTTACTAAGGCTTGTAGTAATAACGTTGCTAAAAATGTTGCTATATTGTCATTTGAGATACTCTAGTGTTTGGTCAAGCTCTTCCATTACCTTATTCACTAGCTTTCAATCATTTGCAAATCACCCTTGGCTCTGATACCAATGTTGTGGGAGGTTGACATGAACCTTTAATAGTGATTATACAATAAATAAAATATTGAGAATAAACAAAACAAAATGGAACAAATAAATACTCAATACATAATGTTGGGTCCAATTTATCGCCACCACACAAGAGTGAGCCCACACTTTCTCTTGGTGTACTTAAACATATTTCATGGGATAGCTTTTGGGGCTTAAAAATAATATGCTTTACAAATATGTCAACTTCTTTAAGAATAGTATTCTTCAAAATTAGCTTGCTTCAAAATAGCTTTCTTGAGCATGCAAGCTAGGCTTCTTTAAAAATAGGTATGAGCCTTGAACCTTATAATAGTGCACATCTTGAAAAAATGCAATATGCACAAGGAAGTTTTCACATGTCCCAAATAATATATACACATTGCTAATAAATATTAATGGTGTTCAAATAAATTAATGGCACTAATTGTCACAAAATCATATATTATTCTTCGACATTCAAAATTATTCATCTCAAGATATTTCTTGACCAACACAAGATTACCTCCATTATCCGGTCCAAGGATCTATACTTGCATCAACTAAGCCAATCAATTAATAAATGAATTGATTAAAATAAACATCTATATGAAACTTTATATCAATAAGATGATGCAACCAATACTTCGACATATGTACAAATTCACCTGTGTACGCATAAACTAATCTACGATCACCCAAATTTAGAAAGGCATCCCAATCTAAACCCGTCTAGGAGAATTCATAACATAAAAACTTGGGAATAAAATATTCCATGAATTCTATTAAGAATCTATAAATACACGACATGGGAATATATAAAATATTCAATGAAATCATCCTCATGACAATAATAGTGATGGTACTAGTTGGCGACTAGTGTAATAGAAAGTCTTTAATAATGGTGATGTGCAATAGAAAATCATTAATAATGGAGATGTGCAATAGAAAGTCATCAATAATGGTGATGTGCAATAGAAAGTCATCAAGAATGGTGATGACACTGGTGTTGTGATAAATCTTCTACAAAATGTGACTAGGTATCTCTTATCAAGATCACACTGGTGTTCACATGTCGTGTATTTAACTTTTCAAGAGCATGGGTTAGAAGATTATAGGGGTCTATCACAAGGGAAACTTTACATGTGGAAACAAGATGAGAATCGTAAGAATGGGGAGTTAATTGAAATTTATTTTCTCCTAGCACTCATTCAAAGTTCAAACTAAAAGTGAAAGAGGAGAATTGTAATGATGCTAGAAGTCAATTCCTCATTTTCAGATTCAGTCGAGTTTAATGCAAGTGTTAAAGGAGACGTGTGAAGCACGCGGCAAAACTGACTACTTCTACAATAAATCCAACCGAGATTTAAAGAGAGATTCTTTTAAAAGGGTATACCCTCACATGAACCCTTTAACAATAGGGTTGTCAAATTGAAAAAAAAATTATATAAAACAACTTGTATAAATAGGTAATGCTTAGGCTCAGTAATTCACGTTCTACCCAAACCTCTTTGAACTTCCTCTTCCTCTTCCCAAACCTCCAAAATCTTGCCACTTGGAAGCTTTGTAAATATCTTCCTTTATATAACAATTATATATACATATATATATATATATATATATATATATATATATATATATATATATAGAGAGAGAGAGAGAGAGAGAGAGAGAGAGAGAGAGAGAGAGAAGCTGCTGTATTTTGATTGGTTGAAAGAAAGGTTTTTTTTAATCGCATGGAACAACATCTGTGGGAAAAGGCATAAAATATTTCAAAAAGAAACATTGGGCGTGCATATTTTCAAGTGCACAAGGTGTTGGCTCCAGTCTTAGAGTCCCAATTCCCTACTTTTAAGCTCATGTCAGTGTTCTTATGATCGTAATTTCGTATTGCCACCACTAGTGAGACTAGACCAAATGCGTTGCATTTCTCAATGCACCATCATCCTGTCGAGGCCTGGCCCCCATCCACCACATTCTAGTGACTCTAGTGAGACCGATTCGGCATCCACCATCCCCCAATGACGAGTTGTCCTCTCTTGACACTCGAGTCCTGATCATTATTTCTTTTGGGTTATAAAATAAAGTATCTTGTTGGGTTGAAGCGATGGTCAAGATTCAACTAAACATTCATTTTTGAAAGTTGGCGATGGCACACTACATTCTAAGTAAGTATGCCTAGCACTCTATTGACTCTCGAGTTGTGATCGTTATTGCCCTTTTTGGGTTATAAAATAATAGAAGCGATGCTCAGGATTCATGCAGCAGAACATCTATTTTTGAAAGCTGGCATTAATGATCCGCACCGTGCAGCTTCTAGGCATTCTAGGTACCATCATGATGTTATTATTAGGAAGGGCTGTAATATGTACGCCAGCTAAAACCTCAGTAATGAAGCCCAAGCTCTGCTGGCGTTCAAGGCGGGCATCACCCGTGATCCTTTTTCACGGCTTGCATCCTGGCACGGCACAAGCAACTCTCATTCATCCGCAGCAGGGAACCCATGCAGGGGGGGCGCTGGCGGACGAGCTGCGTGGGCGGGCATCGTCTGCGACTCCCAGAACCTGCACGTAGTCGGTGTGAACCTCGCGGGCTTCAATCTGTCTGGCTCCGTGTCCCCCTTCTTCCTGCTCTTTCCACACTCGACCTCTCCGACAACAACCACTTGTAAGGTGGCCACGTGTAAAGTGGTGTATTATCCCATATACGGGAAGCGTATGGATCAAAATGTCGAGAGTATAAGAGGCGCTGCAAGAACAGCCTACATTTTAAAAGGGTCGGTTGGCTAAATGTGCCACGTGCGTTCTCGCAACGCACGCCGTATGGATATCTAGACATATGGCCGACATAATTTTTGTGCTTCAAAGAGGGTTGGCTCGCTCAGCCGACCCTACATACCCTGGAAAAATTAGGTTACTTGAAGTCTCATCTTTCCAGCAACCGCTTCAGTGGCAGCATGCCAAACACCGTCACCCATCTCAGTTACTTCAACCTAAACCAGAACTCCACTCAAAACCAGTCGACGCTCTACGAGGAGCTCCCCGTGACGCTCAAGTTCAGCTCCGCTGGCATCACCCGTAATCCTTTTTCACGGCTTGCATCCTGGCACGGCACAAGCAACACTAATTCATCAGCAGCAGGGAACCCATGCAAGGGGGCGCGGGCGGACGGGCTGCGTGGGCGGGCATCGTCTGCGATGCCCAGAACCTGCACGTAGTCGCTATGAACCTCGTGGGCTTCGATCTGTCTGGCTCCGTGTCCCCCTCTCTCGCGCTCCTTCCTGCTGTTTCCACACTCGACCTCTCCGACAACCTCTCCGGCAGTCTACCCAGTGGCCTCTTCCTCCCCCACAGTGCCCTTCAACACCTCAACCTCTCCTTCAAACCTGCTCAACGGCGAATTGCCGGAGTCCCTCAGAAATCTTTCCGCTCTCCTCACCCTTGACTTGAGCAACAATGTGTTTGCGGGTGGAATACCGCCATCACTGGGTCAATGCAGCAGTTACAAACGCTCGTCTTAAAAGCAACTGGCCTGAAGCCGCCAGAGATTTGGCAGCTTCCGGCTCTAAGCGTGCTCGTTATTGTCGACGAATCTGGGCTTCTCAATGGGTATCTGCCGGAGAGCTTTTCCTTTTGTCACACCATAACTGAGCTAGCTCTGGAGGGCTTCAACCAGTGTTCAAAAAAAACAAGGGGTACAGTGTAGTTTGCACCTTCCATTTTCAAATTTTAATTTCTTATTCCAAGAATGAAGGTAATCAAAACCTTTTAAAAAAATTTACAAAAGTATGATACCTTTTAGTAAAAAAAGAATAATCAAAATACCTTTCAAACTATAAGAGTCGAAGGTACTTCACCTTTATTGGTTGAAATAATTTTTTTTTATATACCATATTTTTACACTATATATATATAATAAAAATTAATATAAATAAAAAAATTAAACGTTATGTAATATAGAATCTAAACGTTTTAAAACGTTTATTTTTAATCGTTATGGAATCTAAACGTTTATAAAATTACACTATAAATTATGGAGTCACGAGTCACAAATAAACTTCACTTTTAGGCTTTATCCATAATCCATTATCTTATCGCTCGAGTCCTCGGTTATAGTCCACTCAGTGCTCACTGCACTGCCCGGTCATCACTGGTGCTCGAGCCTCGCTGTGCTGCCCATAGTGCCAAGTTCCACTCTTACTTGCAACTTGCAACCGACTGTGTGAGTCTCGAGTCCGCAGAAGGGAAGGACCAAGGCGTCAGAGTTCTATCACCACTACCGGACCGACGAACACAGGCTACGACTTCTCTTTCCAGGTATGCAAAAACTTTGAATCAGTACTAAGTAGTCTCTGTGTCTCTTATTGGTAACCGAGTAGTGAAAGAGAGGAGATTTGAGTGTGTGTGTGTGTTCGATAAGAGTGTGTGTAGGAGCGAATAGAGAGGGAGATACTCAGATTATGTGTGTGTATACCCCACAATAGTGTGCACTGTGTGTAGCTGATTGTTAGGCTGCTGTGCGCCTAGTAGCATAATAGAGAGGAAGGAAAAAGCCATGAATAGAAGGAAGATTGCCCATCGAGAGAGAGAAAAAGCAAGCTGTATACTGCAGAGAGATTAAGAGAAAGAATCAGCCGACGTCTGTGTTCGATATAAGAGTGTGGGTAGGAGCGAATAATCTCCCTCAAATTGTATAAATATATATATTGTAATAGAGTGAATATATATATTCGAGTAGAGTGAATAGAGCAATTTCTGCAGAGAGAGGGAGAAAGAATCAGCCTATTTTTGTATATATATATATATATATATATATATATATATATATATATAGAGAGAGAGAGAGAGAGAGAGAGAGAGAGAGAGAGAGAGAGAGAGAATCGATAGGAGACGATTAAGAGGGAGAAGGATTCACATCAGTCAATAACATGCTATAGGTTGTGTAATAGAGCGAATATATATATTCAAATAGAGCGAATAGAGCAATTTCTGCAGAGAGAGGGAGAAAGAACATGAGCTGCTTTTGTCGTCGCAGAATCTATGGATCTAGGTGATGTTGATGATCATTTTGATGCCCATGTGGATGCTAGAGTATGTGAAAGGGATAATGAGCTTTTGGATGTTGTGATTAGATTATGGAATGAAGAAGCTAAGGATGTTGACCAGTGGGTGTAGCATGTTATTGATTTGGGCTATTTGGATGACAATGTTCAAGCTGTTTGGCTGGAGTTTGGTTTGATGTCATGGAGGATGGAGATGTGTGTGCAAGCATGAAGGATTTTTGGAATCATGAAAGTATAGTCTTTGTCCGTTAGTTCTTCTTGCTCCATGTGAGCAATGTCATGTTTAAATGTTTTGTTGACAGTTCTTTTGGGCTTTTGATGTTTATCTTGTGTCATTATGCAATGCAAACCCAAATCTATGCGGGAGGTCTTACCTCTTGCCTTATTCTGGACAAGGGCAGTGTTTGATCCCATTTTTACACACTGATGTAATGTGCCCAATACATAATGCATATAGCATTCATTCTTATGCACATTCCCAAATGCAACTCTGGCTGTGAATAATCTTGAGTTTGAGTGTGATTTGCAGGCATTAACCAAGGGTTAAATGCAAAATGATGATTATCACAAATTTATCAGCATAATTTTACCAGAAATTACATTAAATCAAGAGTAACCAATTTGTACAGAATGGTTGGAGTATCAAACCATCACTGAATTGCAATCTAAAGTTATAGGGATCTGTATTAGATACCTAATGGTTGATTTGAACCCTCAATTGTACCAAAATATAGTGATTAGCACTGATTAATCACTTATTAGCAAATTAATCATCTATTTTGTGTGCAGAAAACAAAGTATTCGGGGAGCCCAGATCTCACGCCTTAGAGTTCAAATGAGCTCAAATCCTTTCAAGGCCATCAATAGCAATTAGTCTAGCAGAGGATTAAGCCAAGAAACACAAGATTTGACCAAACATTGAATGCTTAATCTCTGTTTTACCAAAGTCACCTGTAGATTTAATGAAGAGCTTGGATCTCACTGTAGACTTGATCAAATCAAATTCTGACTTCACCAGCTTGTAGAGCATGCTTGAAAACCCTTGGAGCAAAGAGGAATTAGATCAATTTGATTTGATGAAGTAGAACTCTCATATTTTCTCCAAAAAATGCATTTCTTAGCGGTTTGTGCTTCTGATTAGCTTGGCTAGAGCACCACTGAAGTAGCTATGTATGGCTAGAGAGGCTTGAGCTAATGTGGCTATTGGAGGGAGATCAAGCGCCTCCACTGGCTGGGGGCATAGAAGGCTTCTTGAAAAAAACTAAAAATTTGATTATTTTCTAATTATTTACTAATCCTAATTAACTAGATAATGGGCTCATAAACTTGATGGATTCTAGGCTAGGCTCTGATACCATGTTAAAATTACAACAATGTGATGAGCTATGGTGGATCTACTAGAATCAACATCATTAACAAAGTGATTAGATGATAATTAAGATGTGATTAGTGAGTAATTAACTAATAGCTTAATGTAGGCATGGATAATAAAAAACCAGCAAATTCTCATTAGGCCAATGCCTCAATTTATAGTGTTTACATCCAAGCATCAAATCCCACTGATTTCTCCTTGATTCACTCCACCTCTTTTTCTTGATTCTCTCCACCTCTCCCAGAATATCTCCACACTTCCTAAATCTTCTCATGCTACCCTTTATTCTCTCTCAGTAGATTCTTCTCACCTTTTCACAGGTTCTCTCACATTTACAGATTCTCTTTTACAGCCTCTTGCCAAGGGCTTGTTCCCGCACACACCCTATTCACTTGTATATTTCAACAGCAACCCTACCTCAATACCAAGCATCGCACAACTGGAAGCACAAGCACCCACCTTGACAACATGGTGGCCACGGGCCACCCGCCCACCACTGCTCATCCCATCATGTTCGATCTCATGGCATGTTGTCTTTCTCTTCCTCTCTCCCTCTCTTGTATAAGGTAGTATGTTGAGGTCAACAAATGCTTTGTTGAATGACACCTTGTTCTAAACTATGGTGAAAATCAGTTCATTTCTGTGTCAGTCATACGAGGCAGTTTTTCTATCCGCACAGGGGGTCAGAAGAGGATCAGCCAAGAGTTGGGCAAGGTTCTAGAGTCGTGGCTATAAGGTTAGCTGAAGCTAGAGGATTGAAGAGGATCGAAGAGGATTCATCTTGGACTGTAGATAAAAGGAGGATTTCGAAGGTGGCTTCCTATCATTTCTCCATGAGGCTGAAGTGAATTCAGGTCAGCAAAGGAATGTCGATGAGTGCTCTGAAGTTCTGAAGAAAGGTTTTGAAGTGTTCTAATGTTGGTAGATAATTTTTAGCATGGGGTCATCAGCTAGAGTTTGTTTTGGGTGTGACATTCAGTATATGATTTGTCTGGGGAAGGTGGGAGAGATTTACGTTAGCTACTTGTCGGCTAGGCTCAACTGAGGCTTTTAGGTTTAAAATATGAAGTCTTGGAGGTTTGGTCTAACTATGGAGGAAAGTTGGAGGTGAAAGCCTAGTTCGACTGAAGGTGTAGAGGTGCTCGAGGTGCAGAGGTTCTTGGGGGTCAGAGGGTAGAGTCTGAGCTGATTGGTTCTTTTTTTGAGTTGGGATCCTAGTGTCCCCAAATTCTAATCCTTACACACATTCCTATTGTGTGTCTGTTGGTTGTGTTATAAAGGCCATCACCGAGCCACCACACATGCTTTGGTTCCCCCACTAAGGACCAAAAAGCTCTTGCTTATGACTTTGATTTGCAAGTTGGAGATCACTTGTAGATCAATTTAGGACTTATGGGGCTGATTCTACATATGATGTCTTTAGAGGTGAGAGAGGTGAAGATGTCACTTTTTTTAAAAGAAGGGTTGAGTTAACAACCTTGAGAAATAACAGAAGTGATGATGATGTGTATAAGGCTAGGATGATGGGTTTGCTTTTGGAAGGGGCAGCCAGAGAATGGTATGAAGATGTGCTAATAGAGGAATAGAGGGGAAATTAGGATTATCTGAGGAATTCACTAAGGTGGAAGTATGGTAGGACTGAGAGTCTAGAGGAGCTTTGGAAGGAGCTTAATAGGTTATACCAAGGAGAGGAAGAGGAAATCGCTGCCTTTGTAAATAGATTTGAAGGAGTTTGGAGGAGAATAGTAAGCGTGTTGGGGCCAAATCAGGTACCTCTTCATTTTTTAAAGAAAGGGTTGCTGCATGGATTTATAAAGGATAAGGTGTAGCTTAAAGACCCAAATTCCTATGTTGAGGAAGTCAGGTTGGCAACAGAACAATGGAAGAAGAGAGTGCAGAGGCAGGAGCTAGCATGTAAAGAAAGGGAGATAGGACTGTTAGCAAGATATGAAAATGGTATTGGTGGGCTTGTAGTTGAGCCATTGCTGGTTGAAGTTCATGTAGAAAGAGGTCATTGTGTTGAGATTCCCAGGGTAGTAGAGGTCAGAGACAGAAGTCAGGTAGGACTGCATTAGGAAATCCAGAGGCTAATAGAGAAAATTAGAAATTTGAACCTTGTTGTATAGGACATTTAGAATCATGTTAGAAGACCACAAGGGGACATAAGGGGACATACCATTAAGGATTAGAATGGAGAACTTTCAGTGTTTTAATTGTGGGAAAAGGGGGCATATTTCTCCACAGTGTACCCAGCCCAAGGAGGGAGCTACGGGTTCAAAGGCCTAAAGGAAACAGAGGAGTAGGAAATAGAGAAATGAATAAGGGGAATCAGGGGCGAGTTCAAGGGCAAGTACCACCTTAAGCCCCTTTAGGAAATGTACATATGTTGGAGACCATTAAAGAAGGAGAGGAGGAAGATGAGGCAGACATGTTAGCTAACAAGAGAACAAGATTGCAAAGATCTGAGTTAGAGGGAGTTGGTAAGAAGAAAAGAAAAGAGAGAAAGGGAAGGCACCCATGGAGAAGCCTGAGTTCAGTACGCAAGGGAGAGTTAGAGCCAAGAGAAGGAAAATTGGGATGGATGACTTCCAGCTGGGGGAGGGGGAAGCCCCTTATAGCCTCCTATCAAATGTTAAGAATAAGAAGGCATACGTTACTTATGGTCAGCAAACTCAAATATAAGAAGGAAATGGCACAAGCTGGCCACCATTGTCAAAAGGGTCACATTTAAGACACCTGAAGCTAATGCAGTGTAACTGAGCAGGGTGTCTGACATTCTACCAATAGTAGATGTCTGGATACAAGTGAGTAAAGTGTATATTGATGGTGGAGCTCAAGTATGTCTTATGACAGCGGAAGCAATTCATGACTTAGGCTTGAAAGTGACTAGGAAATCCATTTTTAGTGTTAAAATGGCCAACAATTCTAAAGTCAAATGTCTGTGTCTGATTGAGGCCATAGAGATGAATGTATTGGGAAAAAAGGTAGTGATTGACATGCATATAATGCGAGATGGGGTTGGGGCATATCCTATTATATTAGGTAGGCCTTGGCTCATTGCAATGAGGTCTAGAAAAGATTGGTACAGAGGGTGTATAAACCTGTTTCTTGACAGACCCAAAGGTAAAAGGATAAGGTATGATCTAAAAATAGGTAAAATTTTGGAGATTGGAGAGAAGTTGGAGCTAGAGAGGGAAGTTGATTCAACTTCTACTGGAAGCTATGAAGACTATTCTACAAGCTTACATGAGACAAATGGGGAGTCAGAATTGGACCAAAGTCTATTAGAACTAGAGGTAAACATTTGTGGTGTACTGATGACTAACCATCCAACACTCAGTTTGTGATCACACTATGAAGCCAAATGTTCCAAAATATGAGTTGTTGGAGATGTTAGCAAAGGATCTGACTAAAGAAGAGAAGGAGAAGTATGAAGAGTTACTAGATAGGTATCCCAAGCTGTTTGCAAAAGATTATACTTATATGAGGGATACTTCCTTGAATGTCAAGCTTTTTAGAAAAAGATTCTAGTTCCTGAGCCCATGCATCACGTAATGAGTTATGGGGCTTTTGAGAAGTGGGGAATAGATGTAATAGGTCCCCTTCTAGGAACTAAGAGTAGAAAGTTTTACATCATTACTGCTATGGATTATTTAACAAGGTTTCCAGAGGCTTGGGCAACTAGCAATGCTGCCCAGTAGGTTTGTAGGTTTGTGTATGAAATGATTTGTTGTAGGTTTGGAGTTCCTTTAAAACTGGTTAGTGATCAAGGAAGGGAGTTGAGAGTAGATTTGATCAAGGAAGGGAGTTGAGAGTAGATTTGATCAAGGATCTGACCAAGAAGTTGCGAATTAAACACAGATTAAACAGAGAGGGTGCACGTGTGGGTACATACGTGTGTGTTTTGTGTGTGAGTGTGTATATGTGTGTGTGTGTGTGTGTTTGTGAGAGAGAGAGAGAGAGAGAGAGAGATGTGTGAACCCACACACATGTACACATACATATATATATTAGTGTTCATGCCCGTAAAATATACACATCTCACACTATGAGTGTATTCACACATATAATCACTACTAAGCTCATAAGTTAGTACATACGGGAATTGAAATATTATTTCAAGGTGATTGCTAAGTTTTTTTTTAAATCCACAGGTCCATGACTTGCATGCTCCCTCCTGTCACATGCTTTCTCTTATGAAGATGGCGCAACCGCTTGAGCAGCAATGCAGGAAACTAATCTCATATCTACCATGTGGAAACTCTGAGAGCTCTTCTCTACCCATGTGCCACATGGCAATAGTATAATACCAAGAGGGCATTGTGCATGACGCAATAGTATGTAGGTCAAGTACTAGTATAGTATAGAAAAAGAGAAGAAAGGAGGAGCTTACATGTGGGACAACTAGGAGAAACCGCATGGTGGCTCCCAAATAAGGTATTATATATTAGTGAGTGGTGTTCTTCAAATGCTAGTTAAAGGGGGTTTTCTCTTCTAAAAGCTCTTTTCTCATCCTTTTGTCTAATGATTGTATCGTTGTATCTCCCAATCCACTTCTCCATGATAGGACTCTTTAGAATGTAGAATGTATTCACCTTTTAGCGTAATGCTTCATTCAGTCTTCGTTGCCTTCCTTTTCCTTGTGGCACATTAGTGATTAGTTGGTCATCCTCCTCATTGCTCCACAATCGTGGTATGGAAGGATCTGTTTGTGAGAGATGTTTTGAGATATACACAGAGACTCTTGCATCAACCATCCCTCTGCCATGCTTGCTTCTGGCCTTGCTCTTTGTCTCACAAAGTCCTTTAAGGTTTTCATGAGCCTTTCAAGAAAAATCATCCATCGAACATGAACAACACGAGAAAGTGCCACTTCATACCAAATGCACAACAAGATGCAATCGGCTAGTGAGAATTGTTCTGGGAAAGTTTCCTCGATCATACACACTATCTAGGTTATATTCAATATTTAGTATTCTCATGCAATCGGCTAGTGAGAATTGTTCCAGGAAATTTTTCCTCGATTATACACACTACCACAATAGCATTGAGAATTGTTCTAGGAAAGTTTTCCTCGATCATACACACTACCACAATAGCATTGAGATGTGCCATATCAATGGATGTAGGATCTATCTCTTTTAAGGATATGTACCTACATACATAGTAATCATGTGTACTATTTATTATACATAACCTATGATTGCATGAGAATACTAAATATTGAATATAACCTAGATAGTGAATTCAAGAGAAGATTCATACCTCACCAAGCTTCCAATTTTGTAAATAGCCTCTCTTACCATCTTGTCTCTCCACAAACAACTATAGCTATTGGAAGAATAAATTATGTGTCGAAGAAAACGAAAGTTAGTATATGAGCCTACAAATTATGTGCCATATGGAGAAAATGAATAAAAGAATATTTGAATACCTATAATATCTTGTGCCAATCATGTGTGGTGAGGCCATATAATTGTACCTCTCCATCCTTTTAAGTCTTTATAAAGGAACCCTTTAATCGTCGATGTACAAAAAGAGGCAATCAAACTTTTCACCATTATGCTTCGAGCAATTGATTCTTATGCATATACTTGGTTTGGGTTATATATATAGGCAATGCCAATCGACCCATCCAGGACCTAGATGTCACTAATCTCCTCTATATCATCAACCAATGTTATGGGTAGCAGGCATGGACTCAATTTTCACAAACACAAATATGTTTTAATATCCCTTTTTACATACATTGAGTTTATCCTTTATGCATTTTGTAAGTCAATTTATGCATTCTTATATGTAGGTCAACACACCATCGAGCCAATCCATTCCATATAGGTAATCTAATCCATATGGCCAATCGTCTTCATGGGGACAACCCACTCCATTGATAGGCATAGGTCCAAGTGGTGCAGGTCTATCACGCTATGGTTGTGATGAGCCTACACTGCCAACGTCAAGTAGACCCACCCTCGCTCCCTCACATACATCTGCACCCCACAATGTTGTAGGGAGTGTGGTGGGTCTAGTAGACGTAGTAACGAGGGGGGAGCAGGGTGTTTTTTCTTTGGAAAATGTAGCACAAAGCTAGCCCTCATGATGGATGCTAGAGAAAAGCAAGTCATCAATTGGATGCATGTACTTGCTAGCTTGGAGTTCACAAACTCCTTTAAGAAGCGAAAAGCACAAGATGAGATATCAAAAGTACAATATGTTATTGAGGTGCTCAAGACTAAGTTTTCTATTCCATATCCGGGCATCGCCTTCTCGAACGATTGGATGAAGAAGAGGATAAAGATTTCGATCTCTTGCAAGCAAACATTAAGAGAGCGGCCAAGAACAACATGGAGAAGCCAAGTGTTTGCTCGCAAGATGAGTGGAGACATGTGCGGAGATTTGTGAGAAAGCATCTAGGTGCTTTTCAATAAGTGGTGGTAAGTGCTTTACGACTAGGTAAGCAAGGGCGTCACACTTTGGATCGGGAGGAAAAACCTCCTTTATTGCTCGCTTTGAAAGTATCAATTTTACTATTTTTCTTTATTTAATCTAATATAGTTTTAAACTATATTGTTTCCTTTAGCTAATTGTATCTTTTTTAATTGTTTTTTTTATAGAGGAATGTTGTTGGCATGGCCCAACAAAAGAAGAGTACGAATATGGGTATAGAGCTCCCCGTCTGCAATTGTGGGTTTTGATGCATACACGAGGTGTCAAGTCCATTTTAGGGACTCAAGCTGACGAGGTAAGTAGCACATAAGCCCTTCTCTTATCTATATGTTGTCTTTTATTCTTTTATAGTTACCTTAGTCTTGTTTGCATGTATGTAGGATAAAGAGGAAGATCTGAACTATGAATGTGAAGTGGGTTAAGCAAGTAAACATGAAGATGAAGATGAAGAGGAGTCGGAGGAACCAATGAAGATTCTGATTAACCATACCTTCATTGCTTTTTTTTGTATATGACCAAAGGCCTTACCATTCGAGTAATATAAAATATATATTTGTTCACTTGCATTCTTTCCAGTTTGAATTTCTTTTCAAGTTTTTGTATGTATAAAAAAAGAGATGGAATAGAGTGGGTATGCAATATTAATGCGATCGTTGCTCACATCAGCGAAAATAGCAATGAAATTTCGTTGTTGAGCAACGAAATATCATTGCTGTGCAACGAAATGAAAACAACAGTGTTTCGTTGCGCATAGCAACGAAATTAATTTCGTTTTGCTGAGCATGGATCCCATTGCAGCGAAAATAGCAATGTGTCTAGTAGAGCGAAATAGGCCCGACATCTCCTTATTCTTGTAGTTATAAAAGCACTACTATTTTCGTTTGCTAGGCCCTCGTTCTGTTGTAGTGTTTAATCACCTTTGACGAGCCTCCATCTTCTGTACCTGAATCGCATACAAGTACCTACTCATCCAAACAAGTGAAATAAGTAAAAAATCACTTATTGTATGCACATAAAATTTACACTTCTATCCAAACAGAGAAAGAAAAAACGGGTTCAAATTTTCCCACCACTGGCTACAAATAGATGTGCACGTAGCCATTCATACTTATTTTACCAAAGGCAAAAGAGGCATCTGAATCCCATTGGCTGCAAAGAGATGTGTGTTACTTGTTTACTATGGATTCGTATCCAAACCGGGAAAGAAACAGCCCGGGTTTGAATCCCATTGGCTGCAAAGAGATGTGTGTTACTACAGATTCATTCTAACAAATTCGTTCTGTCCAAACTGGAAAAGAAACAGCTCGGGTTTGAAATGCATTGGCCGCAAAGAGTGACATCTTGGTTACTATGGATTCGTTCTATCCAAACCGGGAAAGAAGCAGCCCGGGTTTGAACCCCCTTGGCCGCAAAGAGATGTGCTCGTAGTACGGATTCATTCCTTCCAAAGTTCTATGAAGGCCAAATAGGAGGGAGAAGAAAGGTGACTAACCAGATTCGTTGGACCAAGCCCTAACCTAAGGGAAACCCTAATCACTGGTCGCAATCATCGTCACTCCTCTCGTGTGCCTTCAGCCTTCACGTGTCACAATTTTATTCCTCTTTGTATTTCCATAATTAAAATCTCAAAATTTAATTTAAATTAATCAATCTCTATTTTCAACCTTTCAACCTTAGACTTCCATGGATTAGCTGCATTCATGCAGCTAATTATTGCACACCAGAAAAAAAGTCTCAATATGCACACCAGACTCTGCATATAGTTATTGAGCCATTTTATGCTAAAGGCAAAAGAGGCATCTTGGTTACTATGGATTCATTCTATCCAAACCGGAAAAGAAACAGCCCGGGTTTGAATCCCATTGGCCGCAAAAAGTGGCATCTTGGTTACTTGGTTACTACGGATTCCTTCTATCCAAACCAACAGCCCGGGTTTGAATTCCCTTGGCCGCGTGCTCGAAACGAAAAAAAAAAAAGAATTAAATTTACAGGTGGGTTAAGACAATATCTAAAAGTAACATCGGATTTGGCATTCAATTACATCTTCGCGATTGGTAACTTGAAGAAGAGGATGTGCGTGCGTATATTGAATTATGTCAAAGGGTTTTCCTCACAATATGGAGGCCACAAAAACATTTGCAGCAAGACTGAAGATCAAGAGGAGGAAGGCACTATTGACAGAGAGGTGGTATGGGCTCCTAGAAAAAGAAGAAGAAGAAGAAGAAGCAAGAGCAAGCACCACATTGTCAATGACAGGGCCACAAAAGAGGAAGTCCGTCTCCTCATTGCGCAGGAGGTTCACAAAGGAGATGTTGGTTGTGTCAGAGACTGCCCTGAACTTCATAGTGTAGTTCTCGTAGCTCCCTGAGCCCATTGAGTTGTGGGTGAAATTGGTTGTGCCATCCCCTGCTGTGACTTGCACACTCATGTTTCCCTGGCAAAGATCCTTGCCATCCCCCATCGCAAAGCTCAATGCATACTCTGCCCCATTGGAAGAGCTCACCACCTGCTGCAGGCTGGCACTAGGCCCTCCTACCAGCTCAACCGCTGCAGCGCGCCCTGGAACAAAGTAGTGGCCGGAATCAATGTACCTCACCGTCGACAACCCAACCATCCACCCAGGAAGTGGTGAGGTGCTCATGTTTGTGATGCCCTGCAGTAGCACCCCATAGGAAGAGTTGGGAAGCAAGTAAGGTCCCTCCTCGAAGCCTCCATTCATCAGCAAGTTTTCTGCAGCATCACACTAACTCCTCATTGCGGGTACAACCAACCAAAGAGCCACTTTGAGAGAAAGAGAATGCAAGACCCACAAAAGATGTGCATGAAAGCATTGAGCACTTGTACAAAGTAAGGCATATCAACACGACTTTGAAGTTAGCTGCATGATGGCAGCAGGAAGCTGAAAATTACAAAGATTACATGTAAGCTTGCCTAAGCTGCGGGCTTCCCCCGGTGATCCGATTCGGGGGATCGATGCATGCTCATGCAAAAGCGTACTTCCAGGAAATGTAGTAATGCTTGATGAAAACACATACCGGAGGAGCTGACTGTTGTTGTGGTAAGTTTCTTCAAGAAGACTGTATCGACGACAGGGCCACAGGTGATGTTGGGGTCTTGCTGCTGCGGTGCCAATTCTTGGCTGAGCTGGTTGCTGAGGGTGAGGTTTGTCTGGCTAGAGACTGGGATGAAGCCCCAAGCGTGGGTCTCCCAGGTGACGTTGCTGTATTCCTGGTGGAGCATGAAGGAGGAAGCGGAGGCGGAGGCGGGGTCGGCCACACTGAGGAGTCAATGGAGGAACAACTCTGTCCGGCGGACGCGAGCGTGAAAGTAAGGGAGTAGGCGGCGCCTGGCTGAGCGGCGAAGGCTTGGCTGATGCGCCCGTTTCTGCCTAGCTGGACTGCCCGCCCGTTGTCTGGAAGAGAGATGTTGCCGCCCGCCTGGATGTATTGCACGGTGCCGCGTATTTGCCATCCCGGCAGCATCTCCACCTCCACCTCCTGCATGGTGTCGTTGAGAGGCAGGCCTTGAGAGAAATCCCCATTGTGCAAAGCTACCTTGATTCGCAAACACAAAGAGAAGAACGAAGAGGTCTCGTCAGATCGCAGGGGCAAAGCCTTGCATGACGACAACTGCAGTGGAGAAGAAGACCCCTACCTGGAACTGCGAAATGCAGAAGAAGCTGAGAAATGCCGAAGAAGCTGAGAGTGAGCTGGCGGTGCAGGCGGGGCTTTAGAGGAGGCATGCTCGTCCCGACCAGAGTGTGCGCTTGTGTGTGTGTGTGTGTGTTCACGATGCCAAGAATCGTGTGCCTTATTATTCAGCAGGACGTCCCCACCAACGTGGATGGTTGGCGCCGGCGTCGCGGACGGAAGACGGGCCACGCGGGTTCTAACGTTTTGTGATTGTACAGAGCGGACCACTCACGCGGCTTTCTAACTGTGGTGTGGTTCCTTGAGAGCGGACCACTCACACTTCCAAGGGAAAAGTAGAGAAAAAAAGAAAGACGATTTGTTTTGGGGTTTTGAGAGAGGGGACTCAGGGAGTGATTTCTTCTACAGGGAGAGGGAAAATGCTTGTGGTCCTTGCGAAAATCAAGTGAGGTTAACAGGTTTGGGTATTTAACTTAGTAAGTTTAAATGGAAAAATAAACTGCCTTTTTGAAAACATAAAAAATGAACTCCAAAATTAGTATTGATAGTCTATTGTGAGGATGAGGTTAATAGGTTTGGAGATTTAACTTAGTAAGTTTAAATGGAAAAATAAACTACCTTTTTGAAAACATAAAAAATGAACTCCAAAATTAGTATTGATAGTCTATTGTGAGGATGAGGCTCCTCAATGGCAGGCCAGGATCTCCTGAATCTAGGACTCATGAGCTGGAGGTGGCAGGGTCCAACGGGACGAGGGCATCTAACTCTCTCATGTGTGGGTGCCCGACCTAATGTGACTCCCATGAGCCTGCTGTGAGGAAGAGAGACAGGTGGGAGAGATAGAAGGGGGGGTGGGACCGGAGGGAGGTACCTACCAAGAAGGAGCACCCCGATGTGAGGTAGAGGCCTATGGAGTTTGGTTGCCGATGTTTTGGTGGATGGATAAATCTAAGAACTCCAAGGGTTGGGTATCCAGATCCATAATTTTAGGAAGGGTATGTGAAGTGTGATCAGTGCACCTAATGACAATGATTAAGGGCTAATGACCTGATCATTGGGAGTGGAAATGATATGGAAGGCTTGAGGAAACATACCTACACTAATGCTCTAAGATACCATGTTGAGAAAGTAGAGAGATCGACACACAGTGTGTGAGAGTACAGTGTAGGAGTGTAATGAGGTATGGTGGCTCATAGTTAATCACAAGCTCGAGAGACATGATTACTAAGATTAAGCTGAGTGAAAAGAGAGAGTGTACACAAGATAAGGGAAAAAGTTAATTTATTTTATTCATGAGTGGAATGCCTCTTTATAGGCTAAAGGTACATTATGTCCCCATGACATCACCTATGATGTGAGCTGTGGATAGGTTCGCTTTCACACACTCGGTGGATGATTGATTTGACCCTTTTACATATGGAGAATCACATGCGGTAAGGCTTCTTTTATATTGAGTCTAAGTGGAATAAGTTTTGTTCTTGTGTCCAATATATGAAGCCTTCACACTAGTAATACAGTGGGTTTGTTTGCCTATTTCAACAACTACCATATAAATGCTATAAATCCTCCCAATAGTGATGAAGTGAACATGTACAGGGATCATGTGGCTGATCAATCTCCAAATCGCAAAATAATCCCAAAGCTTTGAGAAAATTTTTGAACTTCCCTCATGAGAGAGCCTTTGTGAACATATTTGCCACATTATCGTGTGTAGAGATATAAGCTAGGTTAATCTCTTCTACAATGAGCCTCTCCTTGATATAATGATAATGCATCTCATTGTGCTTTGTGCAAGCACGAAACAATGGGTTCCTCGCAAATGACTAATGCAATCTAGTTGTGTCAGTGAAGATGGAGTTGGGGGACCGCTGCCACCAACACCAAGATCTGCCACCAAAAGGCGTCTAAACTATACACACATCATAGTCACTATAAAAGTTACCTTGTACTCAACTTCATAACTTAAAGTAGCATTGTTGGCTTCTTCTTGATGAGCCATGATGTACACATTTCACCAAGGTGAAAGCAAAAACCACTAGTGGACACTCGTGCATGTCATAACATCTAGCCCAATCAGAATCATTGAAAGCACACAATTGAACATCCCCCCTCTTAGCATAGAATAAGCCAAGGAACTAAGTGTCCTGTAAGTATCTGAATACTTGTTTGGCACCCTTCCAATGCTTGCCTCTGAGACTCTACATAAGCCTACTCAAGTGGGAGACCCCAATATAAATGTCTCGCCTCGTGTTATATAGATAGATGAGACACCCAATAGCCTGTTGATAAAGTGATGCATCAAATAGTTCACTTGTATCCTGGAGACTAAGGCTATCACCTATCTCTACTAGTGTAGCAACAGGCTTACAGGCTTCAAGACCAAACCGAGTTAGTAGATGGTTGAAGCCTAGAAAGGGTATATTTCCATGGAAGTAGGTTTTGGAAATTTAGATAAGGCTCATACTATCTATAAGAGGTGCTACAATAGAAGGCTTGAAGGGAATGGTACAGAGGTAAACCTTTAACAAGATTCCTTGATAGCTGAATTTGAATTTAATTTAGATTTTTTCCCCAAAAAAATTACAGCATCAACTAGGAGCACATGTGGGCTTAGACTTCCTCTTGTGTTTCAGGCTTTGTGTGAAGCATGGTTGTGTTTTGAATGAGAAAATGACTCTCTGGAAGATTATTCATGCCTTTATGAAGGTGTTTCTTGAAAGTCACCTCTTCTTTTCTCTTGAACCGACTTAAAGTTATTGTAATATTCAGTCTCTCCAATGTATAAAAGGAACTTGCCCTATTGTTTTTGAAGTTGATTTGTATGGGTTACACCAAATTGGTTGAAGTGAAGCGATTGGTAGCAACAATAGCAAGATGCTAATTTTGTTGTTTTGCAGACTCTTGTAATTTGAAGGAAGCTGAGGAAAGGTTGGCCAAGAAGGTAGTTGCTACTAGTTTGGGATAGAAGATACAACACCTTCAAGATTCAGATGCCTCTAAAGAAAAGAAATCCAAAAACGGCCTAGAATCTCAATAGCTCACAATGCTAAAGAAGGTAGTTGCTACTAGTTTGGGATAGAAGATACAACACCTTCAAGATTCAGATGCCTCTAAAGAAAAGAAATCCAAAAACGGCCTAGAATCTCAATAGCTCACAATGCTAAAGAGGCAACAAAGGAGAATTTGGGTAGCATTCACAGTGATACAAGACAAAATGTTGGTGAAATTGCTGCATCAGGTCATGAAGAACCTAATGTGCAAGCAAAACTAGACTTGAAAGAAAAGAACTTGAATATTGACCTGTGGTACTGCATTTGTCTCTCGATTGGCACCATAGGTAGGTCACTTTGTAGCTGTTACTATTTAGTAGTCAAAAGTTTGTTGTAACTCATGGTTCTCCTTCATATCCAGGTGAACAAGGAGCACCTTTGTGAGATATTCAACCACTGCATAAGTCTTAAGGAGATTCGTCTTACGAGATATCAGAAAACTAGAACTTCAAGGGTATGGTAAAAAGAAAACCAGTAGGGGAAAGTTGTTTTCTCCTATCAAGAAGGTGCAAAGTTTAAGTAGTTAAGTAAGGAGGACTGATACATCATGCCTATAATGCAAGAGAGGAATAATGTCAACAATCAAGAGTATGGGGGTTAGAGTAACACTAGAAGGCTCCTATATTTACAACAAGGAATTCACCACACAATATTTTTGTCCACCCAGCCCTCTTAGCCAGGACTATGAACAATACATCAAAGCTTCCGGCTAGGTTCCCATCTCCCAACCGTTGCTCCCCCAAAAAACTCGGCCGGAGGAGATATCTATGCACCACACCCTATATAGAAGCTTTGGCTCCTTCTCGTCACGTGCTGCTATAACAAACTCCCAATAGCCTTTTCCATTTAGGAAGTTTGTCAACGGTTTTGAACATATAAAAAATCCCCAAAAGCGTCAATATGTGTGTTGAAAAAAGCATCGATATAGAACCGTCAATATACGAATCGATATACACATCGATATAAACGTTGAGATAACCATAAAAAATAATCATGTTTTTGGCCACTATTTTGACGCTTATTAGGATGCCAGTTTCGATGCTAACTAACCATTATTGCGACCTGTATTTTGACATTAATGATGCTATTTTTTATCACGATTTCGACGCTTATTTTTACGCTTATATCGATAGATATATCAACGAATGCATGTTTTAATTTTTTTTAATAATGGTAAACCCAGGTGTAGTCTGTAGCAGTTGGGTGTACCTGTATACCAGTGTTACAAATTACATCTCTTTCTCTGTTGTAAGGTCATGAAATGGAAATTTTTATTAATAAGTAACAAAAGTTACTTAGCTCATAATGGGGCCAAAAGAAAGTGCACAAAAAGAGGCATAGAGCCAACAAAAAGAAGTACGCCACTGAGACTCGACTCCTATACACAGCTCCTAATCATCAGCGTTGTCCTTAGGGTTTGGCACTGGTCCGTGCATAAGAGTATTCAAGGAAAAAAAACTTAGAAATGACAAGTGAGAAAAAAACTAATTGATGTGTAGAAAATGTTACGATTTACCATATTCACCACATCCGTCCAATTCACGTTGTGGCCCTCTTGCTCAAGTTGCTAGAGGAGGGTATACGTCCCATGCAATAGCATGACCGACAACTCATTGCAGCTGGAAGCATGAAGCATGAGTACTTATTTAAAAAAGTTAAATGTCCATTATGCCAAAAACGTGAGTGATATGTGTATTAACACTTACAAAATAGGTGTAGAAAACATGCCATCCACTGCTTCCAAGGTGGGAGCTCCCAATGCTCTCCATTCGCTTCATTGTGGCCTCCTCTTGCTACTTATGCCTTTGGGGGTTTTCATGGTGCTTTCTACACTCCTCTTTCCAAATCTCTTGTGATAAATTCCAAAGCTTTGCATGGTGATTTCTCCTCTTCCCAAATCTCTTGCGAGAAATTCCAAGGCTTTTGTCTCCCAGACTTTACCTTCTTGCATGTGATGTCGTTGTGCCAGTGCTTCATCACTTTCACCATGTGATCTTTTCTCCATCGAGGATGAACCTCTTGGCTACCTGGTGCTGGCATAAACTCACTTTTGATTTGATTTACGACTCATTCTTCTTAGCCTTATCAAGTTTATGCCATGTAGTCATGCAATCGTGAGCAAAGGCTACATGGCATAACTCAAGGATTTAAGACTTCATCTCATCGCCAACGTCATCTAAGACCACATTTCCATCCACTACTTGTTTTGGTAGTGGGAATAAGCCTGATTGGGGGTAGAGGGATTTGTGTCGAAGAGGCGAGATGAGCGCGGGTGCGATGTCCCCTCACAACTAGCAATGGGTGGGCGCTTGCGGTGCTGAGGGGAAGAAGCATCCGTGGAGTTACCATCATGGCAACAACCCATCAAACCATATCGTTTACAATGATTGGAAGTAGCTGAGAGAGCCGTGGTCAAGATTTTTGTGATGTGCCATAGAGTGTCCGAGGGCATGGCCTATGTAGTGGTGGGCACTGTGATGACTGTGCAAAAGTGCCAGCACCTCCCCCAAAGTAGCTTGTGCCATAGCCCTTTTCTTAGAGTTCATCTGTGACATAAAATGGTAAAATTGGTTTGGATGATAGATTATGACTTTCCACATGCTCCCCACTATTAAAGACAAAGGAAACTTCTCTTTTACAAGAGAAGGATAGTGAAAAGATCGAGGGCTTCCCCTCCACTATAACTGCCTACTCGCTGATAACCACTCCTAACTTAACTTAAACAACATTCTACATGGCCTACAATAATTCCCCATATCTCTATGAATAAGCCTAAACCCTTAACCCGGCACATGAGGTTGCTAAACATGAGAATGCATGAATAAGAGAGCTTACCTCGACATTGTCAAGCTGAAGGAGAGGACAACAATGCAAGACCTACAAAATATAACACGTGAAAAAGTGATTAGCTACACATTTAAACTTCTAAGCATTAATAGCCTGTGCATAAGGGCTTATGCATAAGCCTATGCATAAGGATTATGCATAAGCCTAATAAACGAGGCAATATGTGATATTAGAACATTGTTGAGACCGTCTACAATACTGCTTAGACAAGCTCACGGTGGACAATGCCCCCTTTTGGATGATAGCTTTTGAGGACTTTCCACACACTCTTCACTATTAAAGCCAAAGGAAACTTCTCTTTTACAAGAGAAGGACAATGAAAAGATACAGGGCTCCCCCTCCACTATAACCACCTACTCGCCCCAATAACCACTCCTAACATGACTTAACCATTCTACATGGCCTACAATAATGCCCCATATCTCTATGCATAAGACTAAACCCTAAACCTAGCATGAGGTTGCACAATAAACATGAGGTTACATGAATAATAGACCTTACCTCGACAATGTCAAGCCTAAGGAGAGGACAACAATGCAAGACCTACAAAATATAACATGAGAAAAAGTGATTAGTTACACATTTAAACTTCTAAGCATGCATAGCCTATGCATAAGCCTATTGCATAAGGGATCATACATAAACCCTAAACCCTAAGCCTATGCATGAGTCTATTGCATAAGGCTTATGCATAAGCCTATTGCATAAAGGCTTATGCAAAAGCCTACTAAATAAGCCTAAACCCTAAGTCTATTGCATGAACCCTAAACCCTAAGCCTATGCATAAACCCTAAATCCTAATCCTAATGCATAGGGGCTTATCCATATGCCCATGCATAAGGCTTATGCATAAGCCTATTGCATAAGGGCTTATGCAAGAAGCCTATTGCATAAGGGCTTATGCATAAACCCTAAAGCATAAGGGCTTATGCAAGAAGCCTATGTTGAAGGGCTTATCCACCATAAGGTCTAATGCATAAGGTCTAATGCATAAGGGCTAGTACAAGAAGCCTATGCGTAAGGGCTTATCCATAAGCCTATGCATAAGGGCTTATGCATAAGGTCTTATGCATAAGCCTATATGCATAAAGGCTATGCATAAAGTCTTGTGCATAAGCCTCAACCCTAAGCCTATTGAATAAACCCTAAACCATAAGGGCTTATGCAAGAATCCTATACATAGAGCTTGCAAGAAGCCTATGCAAGCTCTATACATGCTCTATGCATAAGCTTCATGCAAGCTTGCAAAAAGCATATGCATAAACCTTGGAAGAAGCCTATGCAAGCTCTATGTGTGAGCTTCTTACATAAACTTTATAAAACAAAATAAGCCTATACAGTATGCTTTATCTATCCACCACCCCATCTCGAGGCCTCTTGTATACAAGTTTTTTTTTTTAAAAATAACAAAAGCAGCAAGGATTTACGGTCCATACCTAGAAGTGAAGAGATTGTGTAAAAAAAAGGCAAACCTGCAAATACACACAACATAAGCAAAGTAACAAGTAAATTAAACCATTAATAAATCTTGGGAAGGCAAAAGAAATAAGAAATATCTTTGCAAGAAGCCTAAGGTGAAGGGCTTATCTATATAAGGGCTAATGCAAGAAGTCTACACATAAGGGCTTATCCCTAAGCCTATGCATAAGGCTTATGCATAAGCCTATTGCATAAGGGTTTATGCATGAACCTATATGCATAAAGGCTATGCATAAGGGCTATGCATGAACCTATATGCATAAAGGCTATGCATAAGGGCTTATGCATAAGCCTAACCCCTAATCCTATTGCATGAACCCTAAACCATAAGGGCTTATGCAAGAAGCCTATGAAACCTCTACACATGCTTTATGCATAAGCTTCATGCAAGCTTGCAAGAAACCTATGCATAGACCTTGCAAGAAGCCTATGCCAACTCTATGCATGAGCTTCTTGCATAAACTCTATACAAGGAAAGAAGCGTATACAGTATGCTTTATCTACCCACCTCCCCATCTTGAGGCCTCTCGTATATAAGTAAAAAAGAAAAAAATAACAAAAGCAGCAAGGGTTTACGGTCCATACCTAGAAGTGAAGATATTGTGTAAAGATAGGCAAACCTACAAATACATATAACACAAGCAAAGTAACAAGTAAATCAAACCATTAATAAAGCTTGGGAAGGTAAATGAAATAAGCAATCTCCTTGCATAAACTTGAAGGGAAGGGAGAGAAGAGAACCTTCAATTTTTTGAAGAGGATAAGCAAAAACTGGTTTTCGAAAACGCTAATAGTGAGATGCTGCGGTTCTATTAAAAATCCCCAATGTCAAAATATTCGTTAAAATAGCCATCAAAATAATTATCGAAATACGCTTCTAAATGTGCGTTAATAGATAATATTTTTGACGTGCATTTCGATGGTTATATCGATGATTATTTCAACACCTATTTTGACGGCCACTTAAGTTCATTTTTTATTTCTGTTCACATTCAAATTTTGAATTTTTGGTAGCTCGAAACCTTTCCATAAAAAACAAGAATATACCGACTAGGCCATGCATGAAGAGGTATAAAAGAAGCTCCACCTCCCCCTCATTTGAACCCAAATTTTCATGCATATTCAACATACATGGAGCCTGTGTGAGTGCTATGAACCTTAAATCAAGTTTTGTCAATTTAGAGGAGAAAATGCCCATGCAGTCATTGCAAGTATCAAGTCACCCCCGATGTCGAAGAATTTGCAACAAGCATTCCAAAAAATGGGACATATTTCTAGTAGAGCACTTGTAACATCTACTTGCTGGCCTCAATGTTCACCTAGACAACAATGAACCGGTGGATATCCAACCTAAGTGGAGAAAAAGAGCAAGGGTAGAGGTAACCTGGATGGGATTGGAACACGAGAAAGCTTTTACGAACTCGGATCAAGTTCTAGAACATGACATGGCCAACATGATAGATTACCTACACGACACAAGCCACAAAGTAGATGATCATGAAGTAGAAGACATCAAACGATGTGTGCAACATGCTTCTCAAGAGGAGAAAGAGATACGTAGGCTTGCCCATCAACCATTTTACCGTGAAGCACGTGTTTGAGTTCTTCGCACTTGCGTCTCTATATTGAACTTGCCTCTCTATATTGAACTTGCAATCAATATATGGGTAGTCTGATAGGAGCGTTTCAAAACTTATGGGGTATGTGTCCCTTTCCCTCTCTATGTTTCACATGCTTTTATGAAATCCATTGCATCTTTAATGACTTGGCATCAAAACACGAGATCCATAGATGACGTTATGCGTGTGACGCCTTGCTGATTCTCCAACATTGAGGCATATCGAAGAGAAGTGGGTGGACTTTGGGGAAGAGCCTCGTCATATTCATCTCGGACTAGCAACGGATGGAGTCAATCCATTTGGCTTACGAAGTTCATCATGGAGTATAGGCCCGTTTGCCTAGTGAGTTATAACATGTCACCAAGGTTAGCAATAAAGAAGGGGCACCTTTTACTTTCTTTGATAGTTCCAAGGAAGTACAAGGTTAAGAACATGGATGTCTACGTGGCTCCATTAGTTGACAAGCTACGAATGTTATGGGATGGTATGCAAGTTCATGATGCGTCTAAGCATTTTGGAGAAAGGGCTACAACAGTGCAAGGAATACTTATGTTGATCATGCATGATTTCTCAAGCTATGGAGAGTTCTCTGGTAATTTAATTATTCTAAGATTTCTTAACCTAATTTAATTTCATGATTTCAGTATTTTTTTATTATTTGCATATCTCATCATAATGATTAGCATGTTTGGCAGGGCTTTCAATATCTAGTTATAATGCATGCCCTATATGTGGGCATGGATTAAAGGCCCGGTACTCAACATCTTTGAAGAAGGTTATCTACGAGGGCCACAAAAAGTATCTCCCTGAAAACCATGAGTTGCGAGAGAGATTTCTAGGGAGGCCTCCTCGTGTGCTAAAGACAAGTGATTTGGAGGAGGGAATGGGAAGTGGATCCAAGTTGTTCACCCCCCGAAATGAAGCGGCTATCCATCTTCCATCTACTCCCATATTGGAGTGATCTTCGAGTCAATCACCTTCTTGACCCTATGCAAATTTTCAAGAACATAGCCGATATGCTTTCGAAAACCATCATAGGTGCTAAAGAGAGCAAGGCACAAAGGGATGATCTATAAGAGGTGGATAGCATGCACCAGAGCACGGAGAAGACCTAATGGGAAGGTGATTCTCCCTACAGCACTTTGGGTCTTAACCAAAGAAGAGCAACGGCGTGTAAAGAAGTGCATTAGTGAGTTTTATACTCCCATTGGTTATATGTGTTTCTTGAAGGGAGCATTCACAAAGGATGGAGAGATTAGTGGATTGAAGTCTCATGACTGTGGCACAAAATCTTACAGTTTATGTTGCCAATAGCCGTTAAGGATTGCCTTAGCGAAGACATAAGAGCGACAATATATAGGATTAGTGGAGTGGTACAGTCAGTGGTACAGTGTATATCAAAGAAGGGGATTAGAAGAAATACGTTGGGAGCAGCTCGTCTAAACTCCATTAAAGTAGTCACAATGGAGGAGAAATTATTTCCAACAAGTTTCTTGACCATTCAATTGCACCTACTTGCTCATGTGGTTGATGAGGTTGCTATAGCAGGTGTTGTTCATAGTCGATGGATGTTTTTCCTCGAGAGATTTATGAAAACACTAAAAGATTTTGTTCGTCAAAAAGCTTGCCCCTGAGGGCAGTATTGCAATGGGATGGCTTGTTCAAGAATCTCTTGTATACATAGCAAAATTTCTTAGTATGCCAAATCCACATATGCCACGATTGTGGACACAAGAAGCGGATGATCAGCTCATTGGGGAACAGCCTCAAGGACAAGGGCTTCAGAGAGAACAATGGATATGGCATTGCGAGAGAAGATTAATAAATTTTGCATCCTCAACTCAAGTGCTATGGAGAAATGGATCGAGAGGTATAACCTATCAAGAGTGAAAGAGACCAAGATATTTTGAATTTTAGAAAGAGTCAAACTCAGGGGGTTCAACTAAAAAAATGTTAATATACCATGTGAGTTCAACAGGAGGGGTTTTTTAATTAGATACATTGAGAAAAATTAACACAATTACATTAACAAGAGGGGTTTTTTAATTCAATTTTAGAAAAAAATCATTTAGTTCATAGGTAAAGAGGGGTTGTTTTACTGGAGGGAAAATTTTAGTTAAGGGGTTTTTAAAATACCTCTTGAACGCACATGATACCTAGGGTTTTCTAGTAGTGCACCCCCCGAGGAATCAAACAACTAGAGCATTGCCATACCCAGATTAACTTGCTCAACTTCCAGAATTTCCTTCTAGTAGATGGCTTCAGAAAACAATAGAATAAGTAAAATAGAGTTGCGAGATTATAAGCGACGAGAAGGAGAAGCTTGCATATGGCTATGATTACCATGTAAATGAGTTTTTATATGTACACAAGAAACCCTGAGACATAGTCTTGTATAAGTTTTTGTTCTTGATATAGTTTCATGATCTTTGTTTGCTTACAGTATCACAAATTTGGTGCACTTTGGTCCCACGGTCACTTTCGAGTGGAGAGAATAGATAACATTTGATTTAAGTGTCAAAGAAAATTTCATGCAAGAAAGTCGTTCAAGTGCAAGTGATCTAAGTAGTGAAGTTGGCATGCTTGATTACTATGGAATGATACAAGACATTATCAAGGTTGGGTTCAGAAAGTTTTCTATGTTCATTTTTGATGTGAAGTGGTTCAAGGTAGTGACTCAAAACAACCGAGAGTGGTTTTGGTCAGCTACTAGAGCTATGGTCAGGAGAAGCTCTTAAGTGTATGATTAAAGGTGCTAGAGGTTAGTGCTGACTTGAGAGGACAACTGAAGCAAGTAGCTAGGTCTGATAGGGAGGTTGGGAGGGTATTGAAGTGTCTAGTGGTGTCAGCTGGAGGACTGAGGACTGTTGCTGAGTTGATTAGTATCCTTGGAGATGGGATTTTAGTGTCCCCAAATCTGATCCCATTGTGTCTTCTTCTTAGGTGTCTACAGGGTGGTGTATAGAGGCCATGACTTATCCGCCACACATTGTCCCCCAGATCTGATCCCATTGTGTCTTCTTCTTGTGCTCTTGCAAGTGGTGTATAGAGGCCATGACTCTCCAAGGCCAACACCCACCCCACAGGGCCAAACCACACCGAGAAGAACATGACATAGGCCTAGATAGCGCCGATTGCACTATAGCAAAGGGGAACCATATTCATCAAAAAATTTCAAGAGGGATTTCTACGAAATAATATTTTGCAAGCTTGTATATGCTTGAGAATCCCCAACTACCTCATGCACAAAATGTCTTTGTGCATAAACGCAAGCAAGTTCTATCTATCTCTCTCTCTCTCTCTCTCTCTCTCTCTCTCTCTCTCTCTCTCTCTCTCTCTCTTTCTCTCTCTCTTTCTCTCTCTCTCTCACACACACACACATCATCATCATCATCATCGAAACCAAGTTCTATCTCTCTCTCTCTCTCTCTCTCTCTCTCTCTCTCTCTCTCTCACACACACACACACACACACACACACATCATCATCATCATCATCATCATCATTATCGAAACCAAGTGCACTCCATGCTCTAAAGCTTGCAAAACAAGATTGTTTTTTTTTTAATTCTTTTACCATGTTTTGTGTGAGTGCTTGGGTAGCATCATTCGTGTAGTGTAAAGGATATTTCAAATACTCAAATGAACATGAATTTGAAAGCATACTTGAAAGCAATGCTAGACTGACATTTGCAATCGATGAGCTTAAAGCCTATTCTTATGTTCGATGGGGATTCAAAAATACCTTGCAAATTAGAAAATTAAAAATTCATTAACACATTTGAAAATGAGTTTTGTATCATGAATCGATACGTAGGACTCATGGGCGCCTTCAACACTAAAGGTGTTTTGGTCCACTTTCGATATCGAAAGTGCTATTTGGGAAATGGGGGAAGGGCATGTTCTCCTATGTTTATAGAATTTTGGGGAGAATTGTGCCAACTCCCTGCCATACTTTATGGATGGTTTTTTTTTTAAATTCACTCACACAAACGAGCACAAAAATCCTATGACTTGATGAATAACGTGTAACTTAGTTTCAAATGTGGTAATGAATTTGGAATTATCTACCTTGCAATGTACTCTCTGAGATCTTTGTTGATGTCCATCGATTCCTCACATCCAATATAATCATAGCCTTTATGTTCATGCTGGTTTGATATCTATAAGCTGTTCATATAAACTTGAGAAAGACATGCATACGAAGAAGACATGCTTCAGAAATGGTATGGGTTGCAGTGTCCATCTTCATTCCAGCACTTCAAGATGTTTATACATGAATGGAAGGACACACGTTCTTTGAAAGTATGTTAACAATGCATAGGTACAAGCAATCAAGAGAATAAGGGTACCCAAGCATTCTAGTTTGGGTTTTTTGAGATTTTTACATTCCTAAAGTAACCTCACTAATTAAAAAACTAGTCCGCTTAAGAAAAAATACAAAAATTAAGTGATTTCTAAACAATTTAAACATTCTAAATGCATATCGATGAACCTAATGATATCTTGCACAAGATTATGCAGACAAACCATGCAATAAACTAAGATTATGCCCAAAATTAGAGATTTTTACTCTAAGATTAAGGATAAACACAAAAAGTAGGCAAAATCGAAGCAAAAATGATGCGAATAACCATTCTACTTGAATCTAAACTACTTCTAGTATGCATTGAAAGTTAAAAACATAACAAAAACTAAATCTACAAACAAATATTAAGAGAAAACAAGAAAATGGCATTCTTTTTACCCAGAGAAAAAAACTATGAACTCACACACCCTTCTCATTCCTTCTCAAAACTCTCACTTGGTTAAGGTTTCCCATCACCCAAATGATGTAAATAATCTCTCAAATCTAATTAAGAGAAATAACACAAAGCTAGGGGCCATTCACTGGCAACATTGCCATCTTAAGGCTAACCATATGCTCGGGGCTTACCTTAATTATCATACAGGGACTTGCCAACTAGTCAGAACCGTAGGTCTTAGCTTCCTTTGCAGGATAGATTGGCTCCTTCTTCACGCCTCATTGTGCACAAGGGTAGTCTTGAGATAGAGGGGAGATTCTTTGCACACGTACATAGATATAAAAGCCCTCCCTAGCTCTTGCTCACCTCAGCACGCTTTTACTGAATACCTCACAAAGCTCACTATTTAGCTAATCACTATTTAGCTAATCACAAGAGGGAAATTAGACTCACAAGAAAAAGAAATATAGTATAATGGGGAGAGTGTCCTGAATTATGAGAGAGAATAGATATATATACAAGCCCATAGTGTTACACTCACTTAAGTACGTTCACTCGACATGCCTAATGCAAGGAGTTTGCTATACTAAAGCATATTGGACATCTCAACTCTTGTACTTAAGCATGAAAGGCAAACTTAGAGGGATGCCTTATTAATTTGACATAAAATACAAAGATAACTTGCATGAAATACATGTTGGCCAACCATTGGGTTCTCTTAGTAAAACATAACATAATACCATAAAGTACATCAAGAGTATATGCAAAGATTAGAATGATAGCCCATGTTAACCGTGTGTCATGAGTGTGTCATGACAAGACGATTAACAATGGGTGTTGGAGTTTGAGTCGTAGGCATAGGTGACCATGTCCATGAACTAATCTACATGGTATTGGTTGATAGTTGACTAGATTCATCCTATAAGCGAGAGTATACTCACCCTCAGCCTTCACCATGACAAAGAAATGCTCATTATTGAGAGTAATGTAGATGAGTCAAAGGAGGTATGACCAATAAAGAACCATGTCTATGATGTTGTCCACAATGTTGTGCACATCGATTGTTGCTGACATTATCAAGTGCAAATAATAGATTATTCATAAGAGAATGGCACTAGGTAGACACCATGCAAATGGTAGTTTGCAAATCGTCTCCAATTAGGAAAACTTAATCTATTTTGCTCAAATGTTTTGTAATAAAGGTATTATAATGAGAATTCCTTCATTATAACTCATCTCTAATATCGAGAAGACTCAATCTATTTTGCTTAATTTTTTTTGCAGCAAAACCATGTGAATATTTTTAATGGTATTATAATGAGCATTCCTTCTATATGCATGGAGGCTTCAACTCTCTCTCTCTCTCTCTCTCTCTCTCTCTCTCTCTCTCTCTCTCTCCCTCACTCTCTCTCTCTCCCTCACAATAATTCTCTCTCAAATAAGTGCAAAAGCAACGTTCTTATGTAAATCAATGGGATGAGCAAGGGGAAAGGGAAAGGGGTTGGGATGGCTACTACGGTGGGTGATGGCATTGAACACGGTTCTCATGTGTATCATGTGAGGGAGATATGTTGAGATGATAGGAAAGATTAAAACCTCAAATTTAAAATGTATGCAATAGTATATAAACATTAAGTTTAATATTAAGATATCAATTAGTTTAATATGTACACATCAAATGCTTTTACAAATGATGTAGCATTATTTGTTTTGTTGTCACTATATACTTACCTCATTGATCTTGGGCATTATATTACAAGGAAAGAGACATTTTGATGCTAGTAATTTAGATGAAATACATTAATACTAGTCTTGTAACTGAGCCACAAAAGTGGCTCCAACGGGATTTCATATATCTGATGATAACCTCTACATATGATGTCAAAAAGTCATACTATGACATCAGTGTGTGATCTTCTAATAGAATGAAAAAATTTGCAGTTACATGCCACATTATCAGCAATTTGGGGACTTCTTGAATAATCAAAATTTCCCATCATGTTATATATCATTGGAAAGCTCTCAATGAGTAGATTCCAAATGTGAAATCTCTGCCAACTTTTGATTTGATTTGCAAAAATTTCACCATGAGCCCATTTTTCTAGAGAGAGGAGGTGTGGAAATCCTTAAGGGAAAAAAATGACAGTCCATATTTTGCCTAATGAATACTATATTAGACCCAATTTTGGTTTATTCAAAAAAGTCAAAAATCAAAACGCACACAAAACACCTCCTAGCTTGTCAACTTTGAGGGGCAGCTCAAGTCATTTTTGTCTTCCATCCAATTGTCCCCATGTCTACGTGAATGTATCATACATATATAGAAGTATTTTTGTAAAAAAAAACCATCTTGCTAAAAATTGTTTTGAGAATTTTATGAACAAAAACTCAAAGTCACCATTTTTTTTTAAAAATGCCATTAATGATGACTCTCAGAAGCTAGGTTTTTCAAACACCTTTTTTCTTGCTATTGTTTTCAACTACATACTTGTGTAAGGTACAAATTCATAGAAGGACTTTCTTTGAAATAGTACATTCAAAGAGAAATAGAATTTTTATAAACATGTCCAACTAGCCACAAAAGTGGCTTTTTTTTACAAGACTAATACAGTTCTTCTTCACACAAGTTGACTAACAATTTGTAACAGTTCCATGGTCATCAATTTAAAGAAAAAAATTTGGTAATTTAGTTCATTAAATCCATGGCATTAATATAATAAAGCAATCTCATTGTTTGCAAATGCAATAGATAAAAATTTGTCAAACTGAAGGTCCATATCAATTTTATGTTGACTATCTTTATTTCATTAAGGAGAACCCATTTTCCACTATAGCATGAATATAGCTAAGCTAAGAGGGGAAAAGTAAATTAGCTCATGAGAGAAATGCATGAAAGGGAGCCACAATGCACAAATGTAATAATCCTTATGTTTTAGAAGAAAAAAGGATGTCCATAGATTTTAGGTAACGTCTACAAGAACCAAACTATGCAAGAATTGATGTTGCTTCCCAAAGTTAGATAAGCTAGACCCAATTGCCATATCACTTGGAAGAATTGTAAAATGATTTTGTGACTCCCTGATCACAATAATGTAGTATGCGGCTAAGTCAGATGAAGCCTATTTGGGAGCCAACCTGCACTACTCGTAACACTACTCGTAACCCAATAACTTTGTTGATGAGACTTCCCTCCTAACTCTAGGTATACCCTCACCATCAACACAAATTAAACTTAGGAGTTACACAAAAAATGGCAAAGTAACATAAGAAACTCCCACAAGTTAAGATAAGTAAAGCATTGAAAGTGTTATAGTGTACACCCTTTGGGAACTAAAATAGGGACACAACCATAGCAGTCGAATTCGCATAGTTGGCTTTGTGACAGGTATATAAAGATTTATTTGTGTTGAAACATCAGTATGCATGGAGATGGATGCCAAGGATTTAACTATTGAGGAAATCAAGGACTCTAGCAAAGTGTGGCATTGAGTGTAGCTAATTAACTTAAAGGTTAGTGGCAAATACAATTTGGTCGAGTTAAAAGTTATTTAGTGTCATTATGTGGCAAAATATAGTGCTAGACACATGTTTTTAGTCAGCTCAGGTGCTTATATGAGTAGTATGTGTATTACATTGTGGTGGATACATGTACTTAATGTATATATAGACCTTCTAAGATCTAGAAGCTTCTCATTAGAGTTATAAAGACATACCTTTGCACTTGGATTATGCAAACCTCTGAGAATGTTGATTTTGTAATTAGTTCCTTCATTTGGCATAAGTATTGTTTATCCCTTAATCCTTAATTAGCTATTTCAACTACCCACTATGAGTTACCCTATGCAATTAAAATGGTAAGTTGGTATCAAAGCCTTCTAAGCACGGTCATAAGTAAGTGGCTTCCAATATTGAATTCTAAAAGGTGAGGCAGTTAGATAGTTGGTCTCATCTCATGCATACAAGTGTCACTACTCTATTAGTGGACTGGAAGTCATTATGTACTTTCTCACTCAACTTACTTGTGACACATTATAGATGGCCAAGTGACTAATATTTAACTACTATATCGAGTGGGATCATGATCCCATTTGCTTTCTTGTGCCACATTACAGATGGCCATGAGACTGCTATTGAACTACTATCAAGTGGGATCATGATCCCCCTTGCTTTATTTTTAAGGCAAGGTTCCCACACAATTGAGTTTAAATCAACCACTGTAATAAATGAGCCTAAAAGATAAGAAAATTTAGCCCCATCATACTCGAATTACAAAAAATTATCAAAATAGTTGTCATGGCTGAAATTTGAACTATAAAATATAACTCTACCATTTTTGGTGGAGTTACAAAATTATAAAAAAGGCACATATATAAGTTCAACTCATTGATAGCCATGTGGAAACTCCCCCACCATTCTCCTTACTACATTTTGGCATCCTTATTGTGGACAAACTCCATGTGAGAGAGAGTACTACTTACCTATTGTGTGGAAGTTGGTGTCAGCTAATAAATAATGTTTTGCAAACATATAGTGTGCAAGTTAACTATCACCACAGATGCATACTTAGTACATATCCCTACATATCAAGGCTTCCAAGCACTACATAAGCTTGATGTGAATAGTTGAAGTTACTCATGTTAGATTAGGGTTGCAATTTCTTAGTTGCCAAATGAGGGTTTCCTATTGTAGCCCTCGTGGAGTTTATCATGCTAGATTAGGGTATCTTGCTTGCCTGAATAGTTGAATCTCAACATGATTGTGTAGCTTCTAGTCTTACATTGGATTTTCTTGCAGCCTTCATTTTTTGGCTATCATGCTTGATTTAAGCTTCCATTTACCTGGATATACGTGTGGTGGGTGATGGCCTCTACTACAGCACCGAGGGACACACAAGAAGAAAACACAATGGGATCAGAACTGGGGGACACTGAAATCCCAGCTCCAAGGGCACCAACCAACCTCGCTCCTATGCTCAGTCCTCCAAATAACATAATTGGACACTTCAACACCCTCCCAACCTCCCTATCTGATCTTGCTGCCACCTCTAGCAGTCCTCCTAGGTCGGCATAGACCTCTAGCATCTCTGATATTCCACCTAAAAGCCTCTCCTGACATCTAGCTCACCAAAACAACTCCCAAACACAGGAGTACTCACATTCATCTTCCGAATGGCTAATGCTAGCTCCAGTCAAAAACTATCCTCTACACCTATGAAATGTCCTCCATCATCAAATAACACCAAATCCACAACCCCAAGACCTCCCTAGACCCTTTTTGACCCTCAACTCACACCCTTCACTCAACTGGCTGAAATAGACCTCAACTGACACCCTTTTGGCTGAGCTGGCTAAAACAGACCCGACTGATAGAAATAGAGTTTTTAGATATCTCAACTGAATCAAAAACTTATTCCACCTATCCTCTTACCTTTCCTGACTTAGGCTACTCCAACCTCACAAGATATCACACTCTCAACTAACTACAATAGCAGCTAAATTTTGCATTCTAACCAAACTAATAAAGTCAACTCCCCTAAGTTAGAATTCCTTTCCTTTGTGGCCTCTGAAACTATCAAGCCCTTAAAACATTCAAATCTCTAGGATTGAACTTTACAAACACTTAGAGTTGATAGAAGCACAGCTGATACCTAGTGACTTTGGAGAACACTCTTCAAACCACTTACCAATTTGACTAATGACTGTTGGCTGGCTGATAGTCCCTAGACTGTCAGACCTCATTCATAAATATTTTCCTCAACCTTAGACAAGCTAAATAAAGCTCTCCGCACACCCAGTTAATCATACATGATCCTCATCTAACCTTGATTGACTCTGTATTCTCTCTTCTGACATAGATTGACTCGATTCTAACACAACAAATTATAGACTTGCACACATAGGTGTTCCTTCTCCATAATCTCAATCAAAACCACACAAGTATAACATCACATCATAAAAACTCATCAAACCACACAGAACTCAAGCTCCACACACTCTATTCTTCATTGAAACAAAACAAAACAATCTTAACATCCTTCAGATTTGGGGCTCTAAGAAAATAGAAAACACAAAAAACTTTCAGGGTCCTCAGATAGACCCATGATTTTAAACTTCACATGATTCAACACAGATTCCGTGGGAAAGGAATCCGGAACTCTTGAAAGGATCGAGGATCCAAAAGAGAATAAAAATTTAGACTTAATTGAATTAAGTCGAGAAAAGTTACATTTAACTGAGGCAACTAATAGCCGAAACTTAGGAAAGTCCTGTCAGTATAAAAAATTAGAGTAACTGTACTTATAATCTGGTTGATGTGAGTTGACATGGGAATGATGTGATTGGATGTGAGTTGATGTGGGAAGATGTGAATTGATGTGGGATGACGTGAGTGAATTGATGTGGGATGATGTGAATTGATGTAGGAATGATGTGATTGGATGTGAGTTGATGTGGGAATGCTATGATTGGATGCGAGTTAATGTGGGAATGATGTGATTGGATGTGAATTGATGTGGGATAATGTGATTAGATGTGAATTAATGTGGGATGATGTGATTGGATGTGAGTTGATGTGGGAATGATGTGATTAGATGTGAGTTGATGTGGAAATTATGTGATTGGATGTGAGTTGATGTGATTGGATGTGGATTGATGTGAAAATGATATGATTGGATGTGAATTGATGTGGGAATGATGTGATTGGATGTGGGTTGATGTGGAAATGATGCGATTAGATGTGAATTGATGCAGGATGATGTGATTGGATATGAATTGATCTGGGAATGATGTGATTGGATGTGAGTTGATGTGGAAATGATGTGATTGGATGTGAGTTAATGTGAGAATGATGTGATTGGATGTGAATTGATGTGGGAATGATGTGAGATGATGTGAATAAATGTGGAAATGATGTGAGATGATGTGAATGAATGTGGGAATGATGTGAATGAATGTGGGAATGATGTGAGATGATGTGGAAATGATGTGAGATGATGTGAGTTTATGTGGAAATGATGTGGGATGATGTGAATGGATGTGAATTGATGTGGGATGATGTGAATGGATGTGAATTTATGTAGAAAAATGTGGGATAATGAGAAATGACATGGAATGATATGGGACGATGAGAAATGATGAGGAATGATGAGAAATGATGAGGAATAATGCGAAAGGATGTGGAATGATAAGAAAAGATGGGAATTTTGTTCTCCATTAGTCCACGCATGAGAAGAAATCTACCAACATATGTATGTGTGATTTCATACATTGAGAGAGGGGTGGTTGCAAGATGAGGTTATCTAGTTTCATGTAGTGGGCGCCCTTGGCTTTAGCCTGAAAACAGACATTTTTTCAAGAAGAATAGCCAATCTCTCCTAGTTAGCCAAGGAGTTTCACTAGATCTCTATCTTGATAGTGACTAAACTCAGACTAGCTGGGTTAGCTCACTTACATTGTACTTAGATTTTTTGGGAGTGACTAACCTCAGAATAGCTGGGATAGCTCATTTTCATTATACCTTGATCTCTTGAGTTAGTGACTAAACCTAGAGTAGTCGAGTTAGCTCACATTCTGATGTACTTATTTGATATTTATATCATAATGAGTTTTTTCATTATTGAGTATCATTACATTTTAGTTGATGTTCTTGGTTTTTTAATTTTTTAAACACTGGCTATCATATTGTTTGTTGAAAATCCCCATGCCATTGTACCGAAGAGACTTGAAAAAAATCCGCACTAGGCACTAATTACTAATCCAAACATGCTCCGATTATGACCAAATTTTTCAAGTATGTGGGGGTGGGTCCCCCCATATGCTTGCAAAGTTTGGTTTCCATCGGAGCATGTTTGGTACAGGGAAGGCCCCGATTCTCCATGGCCTCTTAAGCACCAAGAGACTTGAAAAATCTGCACTAAGTGCTAATTACTAACCCAAACATGCTCCAATCATGACCAAACTTTGTAAGCATCTGGGGGTGGTCCCCCCCATATGCTTGCAAAGTTTGGTCCCCATCAGAGCATGTTTGGGTACAATGGTATGGGGAAGGCCCGGATTTTCCAAGGTCTCTTAAGTACCAAGAGACTTGAAAAATCTGCATTGGACGCTAATTACGAATCCAAACATGCTCCGATTGTGACCAAACTTTGCAAGCATGTGGGGGTGGGTCCCCCCCACATGCTTGCAAAGTTTGGTTTCCATTGGAGCATGTTTGGGTATGATGGTATGGAGAAGGCCCTCATTTTCCATGGCCTCTTAAGCACCAAGAGACTTGAAAAATCCGCACTGGGCGCTAATTACCAACCCAAACATGCTCCGATCATGACCAGACTTTGCAAGCATGTGGGGTGGTCCCCCCCACATGTTTGCAAAGTTTGGTCCCCATCGAAGCATGTTTGGGTACGATGGTGGTATGGGGAAGACCTCGATTTTCCATAGCCTCTTAAGCACCAAGAGACTGGAAAAATCCGCACTTAGCGCTAATCACTAACCAAAACATGCTCCGATCATCACCAAACTTTGCATGCATGTGGGGGTGGGTCCCCCCCATGATTGCAAAGTTTGGTCCCAATCGGAGCATGTTTGGATACAATGGTATGGGGAAGGCCTAGATTTTCCAAGGTCTCTTAAGCACGAAGAGACTTCAAAAATCCACACTGGGCGATAATTACTAACCCAAACATGCTCCAATCATGACCAAACTTTGCAAGCATGTGGAGGTGGGCTGCCCCCACATGCTTGCTAAGTTTGGTCCCAATCGGAGCATGTTTGGGTACAATGGTATGGGGAAGGCCCGGATTTTCCAAGGTCTCTTAAGCACCAAGAGACTTGAAAAATCCACATTGGGTGCTAATTACTAACCTAAACATGCTCTGATCATGACCAAAATTTTCAAGCACATGGGGGTGGGTCCCCCCACGTGCTTGCAAAGTTTGGTTTCCATCGAAGCATGTTTGGGTACAATGGTATGGGGAAGGCCCCGATTTTCCATGGCCTCTTAAGCACCAAGAGACTTGAAAAATCCGCACTGGGCGCTAATTACTAATCCAAACATGCTCCGACTATGACCAAACTTTGCAAGCATGTGGGGGTGGGTCCACCCACATATTTGCAAAGTTTGGTCCCGATCGGAGCATGTTTGGGTACGATGGTATGGGGAAGACCTGGATTTTTCATGGCCTCTTAAGCACCAAGAGACTTGAAAAATCTGCACTTGGCGCTAATAATCACTAACCCAAAATGCTCCGATCATCGTGACCAAACTTTGCAAGCATGTGGGGGTGGGTCGCCCCCCCATGCTTGCAAAGTTTGGTCCCAATCGGAGCATGTCTGGGTACAATGTAATGTTATAGGGAAGGCCCAGATTTTTCCAAGGTCTCTTAAGCACCAAGAGACTTGAAAAATCCGCACTGGGCACTAATTACTAACCCAAACATGCTCTGATCACATGACCAAACTTTGCAAGCACGTGGAGGTGGCCCCCCCCACATGCTTGCAAAGTTTGGTCCAAATCAGAGCATGTTTAGATACAATGGTGTCGGGAAGGCCCGGATTTTCCAAGGTCTCTTAAGCACCAAGAGACTTGAAAATCTACACTCGGCACTAATTACTAACCCAAACATGCTCAGATCATGACTAAACTTTGCAAGCATGTGGGGGTAGGTCTCCCCCACATGCTTACAATGTTTGGTCCCCATCGCGGAGCATGTTTGGGTACGATGGTATGGGAAAGGCTTTGGTTTTCTATGGCCTCTTAAGCACCAAGAGACATGAACAATCCACACTAGGCGCTAAAATTACCAACACAAACATGCTTTGATCATGACCAAACTTTGCAAGCATGTGGGGATGGGTTCCCCCCAGATGCTTGCAAAGTTTTGTCCCCATCGGAGCACGTTTGGGTACGATGGTATGGGGAAGACCTAGATTTTTCATGGCCTCTTAAGCACCAAGAGACTTGAAAAATCCACACTTGGCGCTAATCACTAACCCAAACATACTCCAATCATTACCAAACTTTGCAAGCATGTGGGGGGACCGAAGGCCCGTGTAAGATTCCTCCCCAGCCTCTCAAAATGTCCAGCATCTTCCCCTGTAATCAATCCCTCTTCAGAAATATAAAAGACTTGTTTCTAACTGTTTTAACTTAGAGAGAGAAAATATTCTAGAGAGAGAATATTCAGATTTTTAATATTTCTGAATAGAAAATTATCTCATCTTATTAAAATAAGTTCCCCTGAAACAGAAATTCAAAAAGAACTATTAATTGGAAATGGGTATAAAGGACCTTAGCCTAAGGGTCTAGATTTTCAGAAATTTTTGGATTATGGTCCAATTAAGGTTCCTATGGGCCAATAGCATCAATCCATGTGTAGGGAGGAGAATTTGTAAAAGAAGATACCCAAAAATGAGTAAATGCTCACATAAGATGAAGAGTTGAAAATGTACAAGGTTTATTAGTAAAAAAACTATGAGCAATATTAAAAGTATGAGATATTTTGGGTATCCAAAAATGAGTAAATGCTCACATAAGCTGAAGGGTTGAAAATGTACAAGGTTTATTAGTAAAAAACTATGAGCAATATTAAAAATATGACATATTTTGGGTATAATGATTCCATTTTGACACATATGTAAGGAAGGGGAGTTCTTTAAAGGAGGTGCATATTTCACATAAGATGAAGAGTTGAAAATGTACAAGGTTTATTAGTAAAAAACTATGAACAATATTAAAAATATGAGATATTTTGGATATAATGATTCCATTTTGACACATATGTAAGGAAGGGGAGTTCTTTAAAGGAGGTGCATATTTCACATGCTTGAATGAGTTTTAAACTCATAAAAATTGAGATATTTCATCTCTCCTCTCTCCTCATTCAAGTCTAGTTCCAAAAAGTTAGCTTAACTGACCTAAAAATGGTCAAATATTGACCAAACTGATTTAGAAAATTCTAGAATCAGTTTGTTTGGTTAGGAGCTCAATTTTTCCTATAAATAGAAGCCTCCCCCTTGTTGAAAAATATATAGTGTTTATGCATCGTTACTCTACTCCACCTAAGCCAAGAACTGTGAATTCATTAATAATTCACTAGTTTTTGGAGCTTCCCTCTTTCTTCAATCCCCATTCGTGGCTCCATCAACATACTTAACCAATTGATTGGTTGGGGGCCTCTACCGTGAACAAAGAATCAAGCAATTTGTAAGGTAAATAGTGAATATTGATCTTTTCTATAATTTCTCAATGTTTCTCTCTTCTCAACCCCTCTCAAGCTTGAGAAGCTTAATTGGTATGGTTTTTAAATGCTATTGAAGTTAATTGAGAAATAGTAGTGAAGAGTTACATAATTTGATGAATGCTATTGAAGTTAATTGATTAATGATAGTAAAGAATTACATAAATTTCCATTTATGTTTAAATTCTAATGGTTTTTATGTAATTTCTCTCTCTCACTCAAGAAATGGTCATACTCATGACCCATTCTCAATCCAAATGAAGATTTTCATAAAGCTTTTCCTTAATCCAAGATTAATGTATGCTTGAGACCAAATTAATGGTTTTTTTTCTATGCTTTTAGTTTATGTATTTCATGATTATTTTTTATTCAATCCATTATGGGTCAATGATCCAACTAGGGATCATTCTAATCATTCCCTTAAAGATAAGCTTTATCTTTTAAAATAATTGAGATTTATCAGTCATAGCAACGGAGCTATGGCAAAATTTTGTAAAAATTTACACATAAAATAATTTCATTCAAAGCATGAAAAGAGGACTTCCTACCATATTCTAGGAATTATCATCCTAGATTAATTAAAAGAATTTTATTATAATCATGGAGAAATTGAATTTTTATATTATGCATAAAGGATAAATTTTTATATCAAAAGTGTTACTTTTATCAAATTTTATTTTCATGCATAGAAGTATGCATAAAGGATAAATTTTTATATCAAAAGTGTTATTTTTATCATTTTTATTTTCATGCATAGAAGTATACATAAAAGATAAATTTTTATATCAAAAGTGTTACTTTTATCAATTTTTATTTTCATGCATAGAAGTATGCATAAAGGATAAGTTTTTATATCAAAAGTGATACTTTTATCAAATTTTATTTTCATGCATAGAAGTATGCATTGTTGAAATTTGAGCTAAATGATGAGCTATGGTGGATCATACACTAGAATCAACATGATTAACAAAGTGATTAAGAAATGATTAAGACGTAATTAGTGAATAATTAGCAGATAGATTAATGTAGGCATGGATACTCAAAAACCAGCAAATTCTCATTAGGGCTATGCCTCAATTTATAGTGTTTACATCAAGCATCAAATCCCATTGATTTCTCCATGATTCACTCCCTGAATATCTCCACCTTTTGCCTGATTCTCTCCACCTCTTCTCTTTTCCCTGAATATCTCCCAGAATATCTCCACACTCCTAAATTCCCTCATGCTACCCATTATTCTCTCCCAGTAGATTCTCCTAACCTTTTCACAGGTTCTTTCACAATTACATCTCCTCTTTTATAGCCTCTATCCAAGAGCTTGTTCCCACACACACCCTATTCACTTGTATATTTCAACACCTCCCCTCAAGTGAATACTCCTAGTACACCTAGACCCTATACCAAGTTTGCCACCCATTACTTGGTAGTCCGCGACCAGTGTCTACTCCTCCCCTTAAGTTATCTCAGCACACCTGGACCCTGTATCAAGTTTCTTTCTTACTTGACAGCCCGCGACCAGTGCCTCAAGTCCCTAAACTCCATAGTCCTTGACACTCTCTCTCTCAATGTGTCCAAGGCTACTATAAGTGCCCGTGACCTTGACTAAAGTGCTCACACATACATCTACCACGTGGCCTACATCATCGGTGGCTCAGAGGTGGTTTTACTTTATTGGGACAGGTTACATTGGGTTGTGGGGTCTCTCTCTCTCTTTCTCTCTCAGAGATTTTCACATGGCTCCTCACTCTTTGGAGCCTCACATCTTCTCTTCTCTTCAGTCTTCTTCTCGTGGCAGCATCTCTCCATGCGTCCGTCTCTTCTTCCAGTCTTCTCGGGGCAGCTTCTCTTCTTGTGGCAGCTTCTCTTCTCGTGTCCATGTCTTCCTTCAAGTCTTCTTCTCGGTGTGGATCCTCTTCTTGGGAAGAGATATTCTTCTTCTTTCATGGCTGGAGCCATGAGCTCGTCCGTCAGGTCATTTTGCTCCATGTGAGCAACATGTTTCAATGTTTTGCTGACAGTTCCTTTGGGCTTTTTATGTTTATTTTGTATCATTATGCAATGCAAACCCAAATTTATGCGGGAGGTCTTACCTCTTGCCTTAATCTGGACAAGGGCAGTGTCTGTTCCCATTTTTACACTGATAAAATGTGCCCAATACATAATGCGTATAGCATTCATTCTCATGCACATTCCAAATGCAATTCTGGCTGTGAATAATCTTGAATTTGAGTGAGATTTACAGGCATTAACCAAGGGTTAAATGCAAAATGATGATTTTCACAATTTTATCAGCACAATTTTTCCAGAAATTACACTAAATTAAGGGTAACCAATTTGTTCGGGATGGTTGGAGTATCAAACCAACTCCGATTTGAAATCCGAAGTTATAGGGATCTGTATCAGATACCTAATGGTTAATTTGAACCCTCAATTGCACCAAAGTACAGTGATTAGCACTGATTAATCACTGATTAGCAAATTAATGCCCTGGTTTGTGTGCAGAAAACAGAGTATGCGGGGAGCTCAGATCTGGTGCCTTCCACTTCAAATGAGCTCAAATGCTTTCAAAGGCATCAATAGCAATGAGTCTAGTAGAGGATTAAGCCAAGAAACACAAGATTTGACCAAATAATGAAAGCTTAATCTCTGTTTTACCAAAGTGGTGCCTTCCACTTCAAATGAGCTCAAATGCTTTCAAAGGCATCAATAGCAATGAGTCTAGTAGAGGATTAAGCCAAGAAACACAAGATTTGACCAAATAATGAAAGCTTAATCTCTATTTTACCAAAGTCACCTGCAGATTTGATGAAGAGCTTGGATCTCACTGTAGACTTGATGAAACTCAATTCTGACTTCACCAGCTTGTAGAGCATGCTTGATTACCCCTTGGGCTAAGAGGAATTAGAGAGCTTTGACCTGTGGAAGTTGCAATGTCACAAACATCTCAGAAAATAAGCGCTGAAAAAAACGCGTAGATCTCCTGAACCCGCCGGCGGTTTGCTGCGTTTTCTTGATAGGCTTGAAGCCAAAGACCTTAGCTAGCTTGTGTAAGAATCTTATGCCCTAATTTTGAGTGTGCTAGATGCTAGAGACCCTCCACTGGCTGGGGGTGAAGGGGAAGAGTGAAAACTTACTAAAAATTTGATTTTTTGCTAATTATTTTACTAATCCTGATTAATTCACTAATGGGCTCATAAATCTGGTTGATTCTAGGCATGGCTCTGATACCATGTTGAAATTTGAGCTAAATGATGAGCTATGGTGGATCATACACTAGAATCAACATGATTAACAAAGTGATTAAGAAATGATTAAGACGTAATTAGTGAATAATTAGCAGATAGATTAATGTAGGCATGGATACTCAAAAACCAGCAAATTCTCATTAGGGCTATGCCTCAATTTATAGTGTTTACATCAAGCATCAAATCCCATTGATTTCTCCATGATTCACTCCCTGAATATCTCCACCTTTTGCCTGATTCTCTCCACCTCTTCTCTTTTCCCTGAATATCTCCCAGAATATCTCCACACTCCTAAATTCCCTCATGCTACCCATTATTCTCTCCCAGTAGATTCTCCTAACCTTTTCACAGGTTCTTTCACAATTACATCTCCTCTTTTACAGCCTCTATCCAAGAGCTTGTTCCCACACACACCCTATTCACTTGTATATTTCAACATGCATAAAGGATAAATTTTTATATCAAAAGTGTTATTTTTATCATTTTTATTTTCATGCATAGAAGTATGCATAAAGGATAAATTTTTATATCAAAAGTGTTACTTTTATCAATTTTTATTTTCATGCATAGAAGTATGCATAAAGGATAAGTTTTTATATCAAAAGTGTTATTTTTATCATTTTTATTTCAATGCATAGAAGTATGCATAAAGGATAAATTTTTATATCAAAAGTGTTACTTTTATCATTTTTATTTCATGCATAGAAGTATGCATAATGGATAAATTTTTATATCAAAAGTGTTACTTTTATCATATTTGAATTTAATGCATAAAGGTATGCATAAAAGTTGATTATTTATTTATAAAAGTGTGTCTTTTATTATAATTGAATTTCATGCATAAAGGTATGCATAAAAGTTGATTATTTTATTATAAAAGTGTGACTTTTATCATAATTGAATTTCATGCATAGAGGTATGCATAAAAGTTGATTATTTTAATGTAAGAGTGTTACTTTTATCATATTGGATTTCATGCATAGAGGTATGCATAAAAGATATTCTTTTTATACTAAAAGTGTGATTTTCATCATAAATGGATTTCATGCATAACTTAGATGCATAAGAGAAATTCTTTTATTCTAAAAGTATAATTCCTACCAAATTGAATTTATGCATAAGAAGATGCATAAAAGTTTGATTTTTAATTCAAAGTGTCATTCTCATCTAAATTGAATTTATGCATAGGAAGATGCATAAAAGAATAAGATTTCAAATTCAAAAGCGTTATTCTCATCCAAATTGAATTTATGCATAGGAAGATGCATAAAAGATGGATTTTTAATTAAAAAATGTCAATTCTCATCCAAATTGAATTTATGCATAAGAAGATGCATAAAAGATTGAATTTTAATTCAAAAGTGTCATTTTCATTTAAAATGAAATTATGCATAGGAAGATGCATAAAAGATTGATTTTTAATTCGAAAGTGTTAGTCTCCTTAAATGGAATTTATGCATAAATAAAAATGTAGAGAAATCTTATATCAAATATAAGAATTCTCTTGTATTCTATAAAAAGATATAAAATGTGATAAGACGTGATAAGAGGTGTATGAGATGTGATAATATGTGATAAGATGCGTATGGAAAGTGATAAGATGTGATAAGAGGTGTATGAGATATGATAAGATGTATATGGAATGTGTAGGGCGAGAATGGATGTATGGATGTACATACGGATATGTATGTATGAATGTGAATGTGAATGTGGATGTGGATGTGTATGTATGAATATGAATGTGGATATGGATGTGGATGTATGGATATGAATGTGGATGTGGATGTGGATGTGGATGTATGGATGTAGATACGGATGTGGATGTATGTATGTGGAAGTGGATGTATGAATGAGGATGTGAAAATGGATGTGTATGTAGAATAATGAATGTGGATGTGTATGGGAAATAATGTGTCATCGATATGAGTGAATGGATGATGATGAATACATATGAATGAGATGTGGAATAAGTAATGTGGACTAAGGAGGATAAAATGGAAAGACGAGAGTTCGATATAGAAACTGTATTTTGTGAACTGTTTGTTAATGAATGTTTTATGTCAAGAATGCTGGGGAAGCATTTTGACCGTCTTGTAGATTAAGGTCAAGGAGACCTAACTGATAAAGTTGCAACTGCTGACGGAGAGTCAATGGAGGATGTCTCGCGTAGCAAGGTCGGCCAAGGTCTTGACCAGCCTCGGTTCGATTTAAATGTTGAGCTTCCGGTACGGTGGATTAGGGACCAAGGAAGCGGCCTATGAGTGAAGCACTAGGTCACCTGCGAAGGATCCTAGAGGGTGTTGACCATACGGTGCTCGGGCTCTGGGTCGCCGAAGATATCCACACGTGCGTCGTGGAAGATATTGGAGCAAGGAATAAGAGTTTTTTTCTGAAACCGAGCATGGTTCTGGTTGATTGACCTTGCTGGTCCTCAACAGATGAGTCCATGGCTCTTTTATATGGATCTGTGGATTGATCTTGCTGATCTTCCACGGAGGTTCAATTCTGTTATATGAATATATTGCCGGTTACTATGAGCTAGGAACTATGGAAATGGCCCCTAAGTGAACAGGTGGTGAGCGTTCTGGTTACCAATGATGTCATAAGTATACCAATGAATGAATGACTGGAAATAAGGATTCAACCACCAAAGACTGAGGATTGTCATCAGTGATATAATGGTTTCATTAAAGGATTGTTTTAAAGTTAGCTGATGCTAAGAAAAAGGCAATTTCATATTGGGTGTGTAAGTGGTGTGACTAGTTTTATGTTTGCATGAACTTCCAGATAGGGGGTCTTGGAACTCTTTTCCTTGGTACCCGGGACAAAACCTAACCAAATTCTTAATTGGATCCCATCACTACAGTGGTTGGGCGGTTGGCTGACCCATGGGACTGGATGGGGTTAGGCTGGACTAATGGATCTGTAAATCGAGATTTAATTTCTATTATTACGATAGATGAAGTAAATCCCGGATAGTAGTTGTTCTATGGATAAGAATCAACGGCTATGCCTCTTGATGGAGAAAAAAGCGTTGATCCCAATGATCCAAGTGCAAGTTTCTTCCTTGATCTGACCAAGTACCGTTAGAGGTGCAGTCAGATCAGTTTGATCAGTAATGATCTTGACTACGTTAGAGTAAAGAGTTATCTTGGTGGAATCGCCCGTGCTTTCTGGGTAAAGGAAGTTTTTCCGGTTTCGGTTTTGGACAAACCGACGGATTAGTCTCTTGTCCGAATATCCGTGGGCGAGGCTCGAGTGTGAGACCCCCTACCCGCGCACGATGTGCTACTTCCGCTGCTAGTACCCTGAATCCGTTGCACGGTGGAGACCGAGATCTCACAGTTGGTATCAGAGCCAAATTGAAAGCTAATAAAGATAATTAAATTCTTATCTATTGGTAATAAGAATTCAGAAACAGCATTTTCATAATGTATTTTCATTCCGTAAGCTTCTTTAATGAAGAAATTTTAATCAAAGAAATTATTTTTATAGATGGAAGTTCCCCATTTATCTGGTATTTCCGACCTCACCCAGTCTCAAGATATGATTGCATTTGCCTTCGAGCATCTCATCTCTTCCGCTTCAACATGAACAAGCCAAGCAAGACTCGCACGCCATTTCGAGGAATTATATTTTCCTAACCTAGTGGAGAGACAACAGCATAAGTGGTTTGCAGGGCTATATATCCACGCCTCTTGCAACCGGCGTGCAATGCTGAGGCAGAACCTCTCATTGGCCATGATTTTGATAAAGCTGAAAATGACGAGTGGTGTCATTCTATATCTTTCAACGCCTCAAATTTCAGACTTGCTTGCTGAGTTTATAGACTCTTCATTCGATTTATCCCTAAGGAGAAAATAATAGCTCCCTTCGCAATTAGAGAAATTATGTAACAGGGCATGACTATGGCCCAGTACCGTCGTCTTATGCGTCTCTCGAGGAGATTTTGAATTTTGGAGCCGAGCCACTCTATGTACTTATTACAACTTGTATATAAATATACAAATGTTTTTTTATTTAAGTGATTGTTTACGGATGATCGGATAAAGAAAAATCTGTTTATCAGACTTATGTCATAGATCTCCAATAAGATCAACTGAGGAGCCAATTATGTCAAAAGTTATCAAGACGCACAAAAAGGTTGTAATTGTGTGATATAATTCATACAATTTGTTATTCAAACTGAAATTCGTAAATTAGGACTTCAATTGGAAGTACCGCAATTGTATAGAACCCTGACTTGCTTGAGACCTAGACATGATGGTATTTACCTTATAGTTTCGAGTATCATGACTATCCGTATATACCGAGGGTATAACTACAGCTCTTTACCGACAGTATATACGAGTAAATCTAAGACTTGACATTATAAGCATTAATGCTATCCAATTGAGGAATTCGAATGTGGTTGATATGATTTTTAATTCTGTTAAGAATTGATGAATTAATTTGGATTCTGATTGAAAAATGATGATTTCTGAAATTTAGTTGAAATGTAATAAACTGAGCGAAACCACAATATGGATGATTGGGACGAGTCCCTGTGATGATAAATGATGATAATGATTTCATCAAATCACTATGAGATTAGTGGATTGTGCTATCAAATTGCTAGTGTTAACACTTGACTCGTTAGATCAAGTTAAGAAATGACAAATTGAGAACTTACTTGTCTGAAATTTCCGTGGGGGAATGTTCATAAAGAAAATTTTCGGTCTAATGGACCATTATCGTGTTAAAGATATGAATGATATGATTGAAAGAATTGTTATGATGAGTTCTATTGAAGGGATAATTATCCCCGTATTCTGTTGGGTTGACCAGAATATAAGGAACCCCAGAATAAATTGGATCTTAAGAAAAACAGTTGTCCTCTACTTTGCGAGATAAGGACATCTCGCACTTTTTAAGTGGGGTAGAATGTAAGAAATTCTCCCCCAGCCTTCGAGGTATACAGGAGTAAGAATCTCCTTTTCTGATCTTATAATTATTTCCCTCTCTAAAATAAAAGAAAGATTCTGTTTAAAAAATAAAGACACTTTACCCAGAATACCTTCTCAGGAGTCCACTTGTTTTAAGGATTCAGAACGATGAGTTCAGAAGTGAGAACCGGTATTTTGGATGCCAAGGTTTTAGTCATCAGTTAAAAGACTGCCCGACTCCTACCACATGGAAAGGGCACAGGGAAGTCTAGAACCCAAATTCAAAGACCAATTCCTTTATACCAATCTAATCAGGGTCCGTCTCGGACAAGATTGCTTAACTCCATTAACTAGGTCCGACCCATTGATTAGGGTCGAGATGACCAGTCAAATGCTTGGCGACTTAGAGCAATAGATACAGGCAATTCATAAAGATATAAACGCTGCCCAGGATTGACAGAGACAATATACGGATAAGAAGAGGACAGTCAGAGAATTTAAAGAAGCAGTTATAGTCTTCAATTGAATACGGACCAAAAGAATTTCTTTATCTCTAGGGGAGTATAAGTAGTTATCCACCAGATATTGTGGACCAAAGGAAGTAAGTGACTTAACCTACGAACTTCTTTTATCTCCTCATCTCAAAGTTCTTAACGCCTTCTATAGAAATATGTGCCAAACCCAAATCATGGAAAGACGGTAAAACTTCAGTGGCAAGATACCGTTGGCTTCTAGGTTACGCTAACTCCTTCCTTTATATAAGTCGTAACTTTTACTTATCGCTCACAGTAATCTTACTTCCATCGATCTCCTTCTTCTTAATCTCCTTCATGGCTTGGCAACAGGAATTAGTTTTATCCATGATGATTTCTCACCTTCAAGATGCAAGCGAGTCTGTGAAGAAGGATTTTATAGAACAGTATGAGCGCTCACTTTTTCCTCACTTCGGAACATCTGTAGCTCAGACCAAATGGCGGACCTATCAAGACATAACTAGGGTAACACCTTGGGGTCAGCAGCACTTTCGTAACAATGTCCGCCTGACCATGGTTATTGAAGCCTTGGGTTTGGGTCCCCGATACTACTACGTCTTGAGATCAAGACATCTTGGGTTTTCTGAGTGGGTCTTCTTACTGGCGTGTTTTCTTCCTCATCAGAAGATATGCCTTTACCCCGTTTTTGGCTTGCCTCTCAGAGGTCCTTTTGTTAGATCACCTCATACCACTGAGATAGGTGCGGCAATAGCCAACAGAATTATTCCCATAGATGAGATACCTTATACGTGCGCAGCTTGTGAGTGCTGCTTTTGTGATCATATGATGGACGGGCTTATGGAAGTGTAAAGAGTTCTTCTATCTTTACTGTATAGGTTCCAAGAATGAATAAAGTTTAAATCTTGTTCTTGTCTTGACCCTTACTCTCTTTGAGACTTTTTTTAATTGGTGGTTAATCTTAATTAAAAAATTTCTCTCAGTCTCATACTTGTGCATCTTGCGAAATTACCCCCAGTTTGCGAGATGAGGGCATCTCGCGTTTTTCAAGTGGGAGAGAATGTAAGATTCCTCCCCAGCCTCTCAAAATGTCCAGCATCTTCTCCTGTAATCAATCCCTCTTCAGAAATATAAAAGACTTGTTTCTAACTGTTTTAACTTAGAGAGAGAAAATATTCTAGAGAGAGAATATTCAAATTTTTAATATTTTTGGATAGAAAATTATCTCATCTTATTAAAATAAGTTCCCCTGAAACAGAAATTCAAAAAGAACTTTCCAATGTGCAATTGGAATTAATTGGAAATGGGTATAAAGGACCTTAGCCTAAGGGTCTAGATTTTCAAAAAAATTTGGATTATGGTCCAATTAAGGTTCCTATGGGCCAATAGCAGCAATCCATGTGTAGGGAGGAGATAAATTCAATTTGTAAAAGAAGATACCAAAAAATGAGTAAATGCTCACATAAGATGAAGAGTTGAAAATGTACAAGGTTTATTAGTAAAAAAACTATGAGCAATATTAAAAGTATGAGATATTTTGGGTATCCAAAAATGAGTAAATGCTCACATAAGATGAAGAGTTGAAAATGTACAAGGTTTATTAGTAAAAAACTATGAGCAATATTAAAAATATGAGATATTTTGGGTATAATGATTCCATTTTGACACATATGTAAGGAAGGGGAGTTCTTTAAAGGAGGTGCATACTTCACATAAGATGAAGACTTGAAAATGTACAAGGTTTAGTAAAAAACTATGAGCAATATTAAAAATATGAGATATTTTGGGTATAATGATTCCATTTTGACACATATGTAAGGAAGGGGAGTTCTTTAAAGGAGGTGCATATTTCACATGCTTGAATGAGTTTTAAACTCATAAAAATTGAGATATTTCATCTCTCCTCTCTCCTCATTCAAGTCTAGTTCCAAAAAGTTAGCTTAACTGACCTAAAAATGGTCAAATATTGACCAAACTGATTTAGAAAATTCTAGAATCAGTTTGTTTGGTTAGGAGCTCAATTTTTCCTATAAATAGAAGCCTCCCCCTTGTTGAAAAATATATAGTGTTTATGCATCATTACTCTACTCCACCTAAGCCAAGAACTGTGAATTCATTAATAATTCACTAGTTTTTGGAGCTTCCCTCTTTCTTCAATCCCCATTCGTGGCTCCATCAACATACTTAACCAATTGATTGGTTGGGGGCCTCTACCGTGAACAAAGAATCAAGCAATTTGTAAGGTAAATAGTGAATATTGATCTTTTCTATAATTTCTCAATGTTTCTCTCTTCTCAACCCCTCTCAAGCTTGAGAAGCTTAATTGGTATGGTTTTTAAATGCTATTGAAGTTAATTAAGGAATAGTAGTGAAGAGTTACATAATTTGATGAATGCTATTGAAGTTAATTGATTAATGATAGTAAAGAACTACATAAATTTCCATTTATGTTTAAATTCTAATGGTTTTTATGTAATTTCTCTCTCTCACTCAAGAAATGGTTATACTCATGACCCGTTCTCAATCCAAATGAAGCTTTTCATAAAGCTTTTCCTTAATCCAAGATTAATCTATGCTTGAGACCAAATAAATGGTTTTTTTTCTATGCTTTTAGTTTATGTATTTCATGATTATTTTTGATTCAATCCATTATGGGTTAATGATCCAATTAGGGATCATTCTAATCATTCCCTTAAAGATAAGCTTTATCTTTTAAAATAATTGAGATTTATCAGTCATAGCAGCGGAGCTATGGCAAAATTTTGTAAAAATTTACACAAAATAATTTCATTCAAAGCATGAAAAGAGGACTTCCTATCATATTCTAGGAATTATCATCCTAGATTAATTAAAAGAATTTCATTGTAATCATGGAGAAATTAAATTTTTATATTATGCATAAAGGATAAATTTTTATATCAAAAGTGTTACTTTTATCAAATTTTATTTTCATGCATAGAAGTATGCATAAAGGATAGATTTTTATATCAAAAGTGTTATTTTTATCATTTTTATTTTCATGCATAGAAGTATACATAAAAGATAAATTTTTATATCAAAAGTGTTACTTTTATCAATTTTTATTTTCATGCATAGAAGTATGCATAAAGGATAAGTTTTTATATCAAAAGTGATACTTTTATCAAATTTTATTTTCATGCATAGAAGTATACATAAAGGATAAATTTTTGTATCAAAAGTGTTATTTTTATCATTTTTATTTTCATGCATAGAAGTATGCATAAAGGATAAATTTTTATATCAAAAGTGTTACTTGTATCAATTTTTATTTTCATGCATAGAAGTATGCATAAAGGATAAGTTTTTATATCAAAAGTGTTATTTTTATCATTTTTATTTTCATGCATAGAAGTTTGCATAAAGGATAAATTTTTATATCAAAAGTGTTACTTTTATCATTTTTATTTCATGCATAGAAGTATGCATAATGGATAAATTTTTATATCAAAAGTGTTACTTTTATCATATTTGAATTTCATGCATAAAGGTATATATAAAAGTTGATTATTTATTTATAAAAGGGTGTCTTTTATTATAATTGAATTTCATGCATAAAGGTATGCATAAAAGTTGATTATTTTATTATAAAAGTGTGACTTTTATCATAATTGAATTTCATGCATAGAGGTATGCAAAAAAGTTAATTATTTTATTGTAAGAGTGTTACTTTTATCATATTGGATTTCATGCATAGAGGTATGTATAAAAGATATTCTTTTTATACTAAAAGTGTGATTTTCATCATAAATGGATTTCATGCATAACATATATGCATAAGAGAAATTCTTTTATTCGAAAAGTGTAATTCCTACCAAATTGAATTTATGCATAAGAAGATGCATAAAAGTTTGATTTTTAATTCAAAGTGACATTCTCATCTAAATTGAATTTATGCATAGGAAGATGCATAAAAGAATAAGATTTCAAATTCAAAAGCGTTATTCTCATCCAAATTGAATTTAAGCATAGGAAGATGCATAAAAGATGGATTTTTAATTCAAAAATGTCAATTCTCATCCAAATTGAATTTATGCATAGGAAGATGCATAAAAGATTGAATTTTAATTCAAAAGTGTCATTTTCATTTAAAATGAAATTATGCATAGGAAGATGCATAAAAGATTGATTTTTAATTCGAAAGTGTTAGTCTCCTTAAATGGAATTTATGCATAAATAAAAATGTAGAGAAATCTTATATCGAATATAAGAATTCTCTTGTATTCTATAAAAAGATATAAAATGTGATAAGACGTGATAAGAGGTGTATGAGATGTGATAATATGTGATAAGATGCGTATGGAAAGTAATAAGATGTGATAAGAGATGTATGAGATATGATAAGATGTATATGGAATGTGTAGGGCGAGAATGGATGTAATATGGATGTATGGATGTAGATACGGATATGTATGTATAAATGTGAATGTGGATGTGGATGTGTATGTATGAATGTGAATGTGGATGTGGATGTGGATGTATGGATATGAATGTGGATGTGGATGTGGATGTATGGATGTATGGATGTAGATACGGATGTAGATACGGATGTGGATGTATGTATGTGGAAGTGGATGTATAAATGAGGATGTGAAAATGGATGTATGTATGGATGTGTATGTAGAATAATGAATGTGAATGTGTATGGGAAATAATGTGTCGTCGATATGAGTGAATGGATGATGATGAATACATATGAATGAGATGTGGAATAAGTAATGTGGACTAAGGAGGATAAAATGGAAAGACGAGAGTTCGATATAGAAACTGTATTTTGTGAACTTTTTGTAAATAAATGTTTTATGTCAAGAATGCTGGGGAAGCATTTTGACCGTCTTGTAGATTAAGGTCAAGGAGACCTTACTGATAAAGGTCAAGGAGACCTTACTGATAAAGTTGCAAGTGCTGACGGAGAGTCAATGGAGGATGTCTCGTGTAGCAAGGTCCGGTCGAGGTCTTGACCAGCCTCGGTTCGATTTAAATGGTGAGCTTCCGGTACGGTGGATTAGGGACCAAGTGAAGCGCTAGGTCACCTGCGAAGGATCCTAGAGGGTGCTGACCATACGGTGCTCGGGCTCTGGGTCACCGAAGATACCCACACGTGCGTCGTGGAAGATATTCGAGCAAGGAATAAGAGTTGTTTTCTGAAACCGGGCATAGATCTGGTTGATTGACCTTGCTGGTCCTCAATGGCCCTGAGTCCATGGCTCTTTTATATGGATCATCTGTGGGTTGATCTTGCTGATCTTCCACGGAGGTTCCATTCTATTATATGAATATATTGTCGGTTACTACTATGAGCTAGGAACTATGGAAAAGACCCCTGAGTGAACAGGTGGAGCATTCTGGTTACCAATGATGTCATAAGTATACCGATGAATGAATGACTGGAAATAAGGATTCAACCATGAATGACTGGAAATAAGGATTCAACCAGAGACTGAGGATTGTCATCAGTGATATAATGGTTTCATTAAAGGATTGTTTTAAAGTTAGCTGATGCTAAGAAAAAGGCAATTTCATATTGGGTGTGTAAGTGGTGTGACTAGTTTTATGTTTGCATGAACTTCCGGCTAGGGGGCCTTGGAACTCTTTTCCTTGGTACTCGGGACAAAACCTAACCAAATTCTTAATTGGATCCCATCACTACAGTGGTTGGCTAACCCATGGGACTAGATGGGGTTAGGCTGGACTGATGGATCCGTAAATCGAGATTTAATTTCTATTATTACGATAGATGAAGTAAATCCCGGATAGTAATTGTTCTATGGATAAGAATCAACGGCTATGCCTCTTGATGGGGAAAAAAGCGTTGATCCCAATGATCCAAGTGCAAGTTTCTTCCTTGATCTAACCAAGTACCGTTAGAGGTGCAGTCGGATTAGTTTGATCAGTAATGATCTTGACTACGTTAGAGTAAAGAGTTATCCTAGTGGAATCGCCCGTGCTTTCCAGGTAAAGTTTGGGTTTTGGACAAACCGACGGATTAGTCTCTTGTCCGGATATCCGTGGGCGAGGCTCGAGTGTGAGACCCCTACCCGCGCACGATGTGCTACTTCCGCTGCTAGTAGCCCGAATCCATTGCGCGGTGGAGATCGAGATCTCACAGTCCGGATTTTCCAAGGTTTCTTAAGCACCAAGAGACTTGAACAATCCACATTGGGCGCTAATTACTAACCCAAACATGCTCTGATTATGACCAAACTTTGCAAGCATGTGGGGGTCGGCACTCATCGCCCGCTCTTTGGCATGCGTACTTGAAGCCCGGTCGATCCCACTTATGCACTACATACTATGTGATAGAAGTAAAGAAACAATTCTGATGTTAAAGTTAAGGTACACGTGAGCAAGTTGAAGATCTTGGTTCATATCAAGTTTGTGTGTCTGCTACATGGGTTCTTCACGTTATAAAACGCAATGATGGAAATTCCTAGACTGCAATTTGATAACCTATAAAATAATCCTATATGGCAAGCTCATCTCATCAGATAACCATAGTTTATAAGAAAGCTCTAATTCAATGTCACTAAGTTGATCTTTCCCCTCACTTTGGTCTCCTAAAACATAACCTTTTGGTAGATGAGTAGGCACTAGTCTCAGTGTATCATGGTTATCGAAGGGCATAAATACTATAGGTAAGTTGGTCAAGCATATCACTCCTTGAAAATCATCAATAGACTCACCTAGAATGGACATAGTAAGGGTAATAGCATCTCATAGAGTGCTGGGGTGAGTGCAAGGTAACATCCTCGCCTCCATTTCTCTCTTGCTTTCTCTTGGAGAGTTCTTACTTCGCCTACCATGGATTGGAGTAATGTAGTGCCATAACGTTGAAAATATGTCCTACACTACCAACAAAGATGGGACATGGCAAAGAGCTTTTTCCCAATACGTTCCCGCTTTGTGTAAAGTTAAGTTAGCAGGGAAGGAAATAGTATTTGGGGCTACAAACATAGAAGGTGGTTGTATGCCCACTTCCCATCATCCATGGACTTCTCGAAGGGTGATTTATGCCTTTTGAAGATAATTTTTCCATTTTCATTGATGATGAGGTAGGTGCAATGAACAACACTTTGTCACCATAGGAATGTTTACATTGAGTTATAAGGGTGGTAAGGCTGAACTCTCATAAGATTGAATTGGTCTTATTGGTTCTTCCTCCGGAGGAGATGTGGGAAGTGAAATTTGGGGTGAGGATACATCAAGCATCTCCAACATAGCAAATTCATCGTGAAAGACCTATTGAGATAAGGGTGATCTTGATGAAGAAGCTACATGTGAAGCCTCTATTATTAATATAGAAGAGACTGAAGTATGAGCATCTTTTGTTTCCCTCCTTCTTGAGGTAGAGTGCGATCTTTGAAGATTTTTGAGAATCCAAAATTTTTGAGGGAGGGATGGCAAAGATTCCATCATGACCTGCTTTCCCTTGTCTGCATTTGAACTACTGAAGGTGGCCTAGCTCTTGGTGAGGCTTGTACACTAGTGTCTCTTGGAATGATTGGATTGCACTTTAGAACCCAAATTCACACCTTGAAGTACCTTTACGTTTGGCTTGATTGTAGAAACAAATTCACATGGGCCTTCAGGCTTTTGGTTGTCGAGATAGAGGAGGTTGAGTAGCTTTGGGGACCCATTTGAAGATAGGTTGTGGCTTTCTTGTGCTTGGGTCTTTATTGGCCCCGTTGGTGTTTGTTTTGCAAAAGATATGGATGAAAAGTTGGAAGTAGATGTTGTGTGGAAGTATCCTTGGGTTGTTGCGTTGATGGTGAGGCTTCCTCCTTGTAGCACTCAAGTGCTAGAAGGTGTTGTAGTGCATTGGGTGTGGATGGTTTTTACCATGAAAACACTCCCTATGGCCCAGTCAATTTTTGCATTGAGCTGCATTCATCCATATCCATCCAATAGAATTTACTAAATTGTTGATTGCCAAATTCATGAGTAAAATGATATTTATCATTAAAGAAAATAGAATTTTACTTCCACAAGAATATCATCCATGCTTGTGTATAAATGCACTACAACTATTGCATTGCGTCCTAAAAGAAGCTAAGACTAGTTGAATTTATTTTACTCACAAGCTCCCAAATCCTTCATGCTCCTCCATCTCCTAATGAAAAGAAGATTGTATTATACGTTAGTACTTTGCTATGAAGGCATTAATAATGTATTTAACCTCTAAAGTTTTTAGAAATACCTTTCAGTCTTCATTTGTAAAAGCATGTCTTGTCGTAATGGCATCAAGCCTCTAAAGCTCTATTGCTGAGCTAAAGTCGAACTCTGACATTGGAGGACCTCGCATTAAGGAAGTTGTACTCTTTGTCGTCAATCTATTCCTCAACTTTGATTTGATAATATTCTGTATACTAAAGCCACGCTCACAAATTGCAGTACTAGAGCATTGGACTAATGCAACTTGCGCTAGCTTTAGCAACCCTTCATACTTTTCTTGTAGAGTGATATTGTTACTTATGTAAGACCAAGTGTCCCGCAAACTCCACCCTTTCCAATCATTAGTGGCTTGAATCTTGAATGTAAGGTATTCTATTCGAAGAGATATTGGATCTACAAATTTCTCCATTAACTCACCATTTGCAAGTTTGCTTTCTCCATAAAATGATATCAGCCTGTCTAATTCATCACCTCCAAAATTCTTAAGTAGCTTTCCAGGAGGATAGCAAGATGGAGAGAGTATTTTAAAACAAGCCAAGGTAGAGTTATCCACAAATCTCTCTTTCAAATCTTTAATAACACTTAATGTGAATGCTTTTTGAAAGCTAATAACCAATTCAATATCAGAGCCATCAGAAGAGCGAGATATCTTTTTGCTACAAAAATGGTCACCTTTTATTGAAGATCGTAAACCATGGAGAAAACCCTTATCTGGTCCATAATCAGGAATAATAGGAAAACCCCTTGTATCTTCCTTTCTTGCATTCATGTCAATATCCGGTTTTGACACAAACTCCATTTCCAATGCACAAATCTCAGCATTCACAATGCCAGGAATACTAGTAATATCAACATATGACTTTTGAAATATTTTACTTAACTTTGTCAAATGTTGATATAGATCTGCTAAGAAATGTAATGCATAAATGAGTTCTAGAGAAGACAATTTGCTAAAGACTACGAGATTCTCACTCTCAAAGAACTCAAGAAGAGGCTCTAGTGAGTCACAAAACTTTGCTAAAACCATTGATCTACTCAACCATCTAATTGAATGAATTTTATCCAATTGAATTATTGAGCATTCAAATTCTTCTTGTAACTCTTTTAATTTCTCTTTGCGGATGACACTCTTTCTAAAAAGAGTTGCGACTTCATTAACAGTGGAATCTATAGCTTTTGCAAATGGAAACTTTTCTATGCTTTTAGATGCACAAAGATTTGTGCGATGAGCCACACAATGCATAGATGTCATGAAAGGACAAGACTCCTTTAATCTAGTAGACACCCCGGATCTCTTTCCTATCATTACGGATGCACCATCAGATCCAAATCCAACCAACTTTCTTAAGTCCAATCCATTTTCTAAGATCAATGTTATTAAAGAATTATACAAGCCCTGGGCACAGTACGATCCCCAATAACATCTACAAGTCCAAAAAAAGATGTACGTGGACAATGATTCTCTAGATAAGATGCATATACTATCATGTGCTCATCGATAGATATATCTGTAGATTCATCTATCATGATCCCAAAACAAGGAGAATTTTTTAATCGTTCTACTATATTATGTGACAATGCTTTTCCAATATATTGAACAAAAGTTGCATAACTCTTATCATTGTTGTACATATGTTCGGGTACATTGGGAGTTTTGCATTCTCGCAGAAACTCTAACATTGACACAAACTTGTTTAATGGGATATCATTTTTAGCAAGAAAATAGGCAGTACGAAATAGATTAGTAATCTCTTCGTCATGTGTTTCATTTTGTTTGCTCAATCCTACTTCAAGACTTCCTCTTGACATAGAACGAATCAATGATAATCTATGTGTGCGAGAGCGTGCATGTGCACTTAGGGCACTATGCTGCATGTTTTGTGCACCTATTGTTGCAAACTCACTTTTGCAATTAGGATCCTCCATGCAAACCTTACAATACATGCGTGCTTTCTCTCTATCAAATTCCAGCCAATGAAGTTCACTTCTCCAATTTTCACACCACGATAACCTAGCTCTTTTTCTATGCATAGCCTCTTTTTCATCAATCTCTTCGCATGGCCTCTTTTTCATCAATCTCTTCGCTGCTTACAGTAAAATCATTAGCAATAATTTCTTCGTCAATTTCTTTACTTGACCTTTTACCTTTTTTCTTCTTATCCACAATAACTTCTTTACTAAATCCTCCAAATCCGAGTAGTGTGGATTGCACAAAAGCCATCTGAAAGAAATGTATTATTATGATAATATGTAAATTAATGTTTTACCAAGAAACAACAAGTCATGTCAAGTTGTATGCCTCAACATATCAAAAAATTAAAAGAAAAAAGATGTTGAGTAGTTGCGAATGAGAGACATAGAGAAGAGATGCAAGCCAGAAAAGAGATGGAGAGAGGCAAGCTAAAATAAAATTTACCCTGACCTTAATGCTGCAAAGTTTGATGCCAATCAATGATTTGTAAAGTGTTCGAACTTCGTACCCGAGCCACAACCTATATCAATCCTGCACAACCTATAGCATGTTATTTGTGACTGATGTGAATCCTTCTCCCTCTCAATCGTCTCCTATCAATTCTCTCTCTCTCTCTCTCTCTATATATATATATATATATATTAATATATATTTACAGAAATCGACTGATTCTTTCTCCCCCTAGATCAACAATGCTTTGCTCTATTCGCTCTATTTGAATATATATATTCGCTCTATTACACAACCTCTAGCATGTTATTGACTTATTTCTATATATATATATATATAAATCGGCTGATTCTTTCTCCCTCTCTCTCTCTGCACAAATTGCTCTATTCGCTCTATTCGAACATATATATTCTCTCTATTACATAACCATGTTATTGACTGATGTGAATCCTTCTCCCTCTCAATCGTCTCCTATCGTACTCTCTCTCTCTCTCTTTCTCTCTCTCTCTCTATATATATATATAATATAAATATATATATATATATACAGCCATCGACAAAGCTTATTCAATCTTCCCACCCAAAGGTCTTCAACGCAATTGCGGGCGGACGCAATCCTCATCCCCAGCCATGAAAGAAGAAGAACATCTCTTTCCAAGAGGATGATCCACACCAAGAAGAAAAGCTAAAGGAGGCATTGAAGGAAGACATGTACATGAGAAGAGAAGGTGCCACAACAAGAAGACTAAAAGAAGAGGAAGACATGGACGCGTGAAGAGAAGCTGCCACGACAAGAAGACTGGAGACAAGAGAAGATGTGAGGCTCCAAAGAGTGAGGAGCCATGTGAAAATCTCAGAGAGAGAGAGAGAGAGAGAGAGAGAGAGAGAGAGAGAGACCCCACAACCCAATGTAACCTGCCCCAACAGAGTAAAACCACCTCTGAGCCACCGATGATTTTTCTGCTTTTGGATCTAGCTTAGTTCTCAGCTCATCTGGCACATGCATATAGGCAATGCATCCAAAGACTTTCAGATGAAACAAATCACGTTTTTTGCCACAGTAAACCACTCCTCTAGAGTTACATCATGTATGGCTGCAGTTGGAGTCCTGTTCATGATGTAAACTGCTGTACAAACATCCTCAACCCAATAGCTATGCGGCATATTCTTCTCTTCCATCAATGCTCGCGCAATCTCAGTAATGTGCCTATTTTTCCGCTCAGCAACTCCATTTTGCTGCGGAGTGTACCTGCATGTAGACTGTCTCCGAATACCATTCTTCTTCAAAAATTCAGAGAACTCATTGGAGAAGTACTCTCCCCCTCCATCTGACCTTAGGCACTTTACATATTTCCCTGATTGCATTTCAACCATAACTCTGAAAATGAGTGAACACCTCACTCTTCTCCTTCATGAAGTATACCCACACTTTCCTTGTGTGGTCATCAATAAATGTCACATAATACCTGCATAGCCTCCCATAGACATGGTCTTCGTAGGACCCCATACATATGAATGCACAACATCTAGTGCATTTTTGCTCACATTTCTGTTACGTGGAAATACATGCTTTGTTTGCTTTCCAAATTGGCATGCTTCACATACAAAAACAATGTATATTTGTAAGGAGGTGCAGTCTAATCTCATTCAAGGATTACTAGTAGAGGGTTGGGAGGTTAATGAGGAGTCACATCAAGGTGATGTGTACAAGTGCAATGTAGTAGAGGGTTGGGAGGTTAATGAGGAGTCACATCAAGGTGATGTGTACAAGTGCAATGTAGTAGATTCTACAGTGTCTTTTAGGTTCTTGAAGGCATGCCCTATTTTGTACGTGTCTGTACTACCAAAGATGGATGCAAAAGCACGGGACGTGGATCCCAGTTCAAGCCTCAAAAGAAGAAATTGTGCCTATTGAGGTAGCTGTGATGATGCAAAATGGATGGATTGAGTGAGGTGAGTGGCACGAGTAGCAAGCAAGCATTGGAGCCTAGCAGACGTGCATCAACACTTTAGCATCATGGGCTTTGACAATGTGGAAGAGTCAACTTTTAAGTTGATGAGAAGAAAGGTATATCTGATTGCACTACATGTCTAGAATTAACCGTACATTTGTGGTGATTGAACACAGGTCTCTCCAGAGTCCCCAAGTCTTCTTTGAATTCTCTATGTTTGCTGGCTTCTCCAAAAATCTCCATGCCTTTGATCCAGTCATGGAGACCTTTTGAGCAACCTCGTATGACATACCAGAGGCCTGCTTATTCACTTCAATTTTCACGTTTCCGCCATGGCAGCCCAGAGAATTCAAAAGATGCTCTAATTTACTAAGGGCTGCAACTTTCCTCACTTGTGTAGGCATTGTGAATGCATAATCGATATGGCACTTAAGCAATCGATCAAAGATTCTCATTCATGAATGCATGAAGTGTGCAAAAGTGAATATTCTTTAGTGGAAAATTAATGATGGGGCTCCAATTTGAATTCCTGTTTGGTTCTCCTAGCATATTAGGAGACATGAAACCTTCCACCCATCTTACATTTGGTTGTTCCTCATCTTCATCACATCAGTTGACTTGGTTGGAACTTCTGCATCTTCCTGTTGCTTCTTCCCTTTCTTGGGACCTTTTGAGGCATCCTTCCCAATAGAACCGACCTTCTGTATACCTTTTCCATTTGTCTTTTTCTGCCTAGGAATATCAATCTGAGCATTGCAGTATGGACAAAGCCATCTTGATGTCGCGCCTTGAGCGCAACCCATCATGCATTTAATTGTCTTCAAATCTCTCCCAAGATGCCAATCCACCTTGAACTTTCCTATGTTTTCTACATCTAAAAGTTGACCATCAATTTTCTTTTTGATTACATCTCTTATCCATGGAGTCCTTTCAAACATCCATGTTAATACCTCGTGTCTCCTTCGGTACCTCAAATGCACCAAGCCACTAGACCTCTTTCTCAGATTGCACACTAAAACTTGGTTTGGTAGTTTTTTCCCATGCACATATCATGGCCTCATTTATGAGCGTAATGCTCATACGTTCCAGCTTCCGACCTTTCAAAATTTGGCACTCATCTAGCTTGAGCACAAATGAAAGTGTGCTCCCCAAAACTGTAAATAGACGGTAATTTATAATATTCAAAACAAAATAATCGTCTTCATTTTCTATTGAAAAACATGAATAGTATCAATTGCAAGTTCTCACCTTCTGGTGAAAGATCATAGAACTTCACCATAGCTTGTTGTAGTCTCTCAATCTGAACAAAGATGTAATTGTAAACATCATAGTGAAATTCTGTACTTGTTGTCTTGATTCTCTTTCTGCTCGACCCTATGTCTAATGTTAGTGTGCCCTCAACGTGATAAAATTGTCCTATTGCTTGCTGCACATCATCATTATTGATACGATTGACATCGTGAATCACCTTGAGTGTAGGAAATAAAGTGCCAATGATTCCTTGTCTTAGAAATGCATCTTTTACAACCTCACGGATTGCTTGGTACCCTTTCATGCTGATTCCAGCTGCTGCATCACAAGCATGTTGAATTAATGAAGAATCGATGGAGGTGGTAATCTCGCTCACCACATTGCTGCCAATAGCTTGGCATATTTTAGGATGATGAGGATCAGTAATAATTGAGAGAATATCCTTGGTATTCAGAATGGCTTTGACCAAATCCTTCCATCCCTCTTCGTTTTAGAACCACACACCTCTTGCAAAAAATTCCTGGCAGAAAACAAATCATGACTATTTTGTTTAAATCACTGAGTGCATAATGAAATTTTATGTTACTTACTTTGTTGTATGAATCCTTTTTTTCCATGCTCCACCTTTAAACCCAAGAGATTTTATACCAGCCAATGTCTTTTTGCGTTCACGAGCACCATTTGGCGTTGCTTTGAGTCGTTTGATAAGTTCCTCTAGCCTTTGAATCTTTGCATCCTTCTCCACATTCTCTGCGAGGATCTATTTCATTTTCTCAGATGATGTTTTAAGTCCTTCTTGACATTATAAAAGGCTGAATTGTGATTCTTGCAATTGATATTGGAGAATTCATATGGGTTTGCCAAGCTCCACTTGTAGTCAATCTTCTGCAGTATCCTAACAAGCCAAGCTCTCCTTCACCAACAAATTGCATAAAAGATTATAAATCGCGGAAAGGAGGGTTTGCTCTTAATGGAGGATCAATGGGATAGAGACGCCCATCAACCCAAAGATCTACATTTTTCTCCTTAGCTATCCTACAAGCTTGGATGACAGATTGTGCATCACTAGGATGGGTTTTTTTAGAGCTGCCATACTCTTCAAGAATACGAATGTGTAAATCAACCTTCCGTTTTCTAGCTTCACAAGGGGCTACACACAGAGCTTGCAAAGGCTCCATAGCTAAGAAGAGGAAGAAGCTAAAGTAGAGAGATCCTGAGAGGGAGAGAGAGAGAGAGAGAGAGAGAGTGAGTGAGAGAGACTGTTAAAATTTTGCTGTTGTAGGTTTAACACAAATCTGTTTTTCTAAGTAGAAAATGATATTTTTGATATACAAATATACTAACATGGAGTTTTTCATCAATAAATTAGATTTATAAGAAAAATTAAAATATAATAATTTTTGGGATCCCCACAATTTCAGGATCTCATGGATGTAGTGGTTCCTGATAGTTAGTTATGTTTATGGGGTTGTGGGGACTTGACAGTTAGTTATGGATGTACTGGCAGTCTGGCTCCTGACAGGCTTCTAACGTGACCCTTGAATTACAAGCTTTTTGAAGGGAAAATTTTATTTTCATCATACATATTGGTTGGGTGGTGTTTTTTTTTCCACCTCAATGAAAAAAAAACAAAAATTAAAAATTTTAACGCATGCGCTACTTCTATGGATGACCGGCAAGGGAGGGAAAGGGGGGGATTTTGCCCTCCCTTGCCAGCTAGCGTACAGCAACGCTCTATGGCTGGTTTTTGGCAAGGGAGGGTGAGGGGGGCAAAGTCCCCCCCCTCATGCCCTCCCTTGCTCGCACAAGTGTGAAGCAGTTCACGTGCTTCTCTTCAATGGTCAACCGGCAAGGGAGGGCAAGGGGGCATGAGAGGGGAGGAGGAGGGGCAGGGGAGGAGAGGAGGAGGGGGGCATACCTGGTAGGAGGGAGGAGGAGGGGGGCACACAATGACTCAAGCACACAATGGCTCTCACACACACTAACATAAAAATTACAACACACTAACACACACACACACACACACACACTCACACTAACACTTTCACTCTATCGTTTTCACTTGTATATCTATAGTCTCTAAAGTAGCTAAAGTGAAAGTATATATAAAATATATACTAAATCTACTATATATCTACATATACTATAGATCTAAGTGTATATATATATATAATTTATTTACACACTTAGATATAGTATATATGTGAGTGTATATAATATATATTAAATATATAGTTTATATATATATATATATATAGTTATATTATATCTAAGTGTTATGTATATATACTATAGATCTAAGTGTATATATATAACACATATATTTACTTATAGGATCTTATATATGATAAAGTATATATAGAACCACAAAAAATAAAAATTAGGAGCTCAATAAAATGAATATAATTTTAAATTAGAAGCAAAAATAAATAAAAAATTAGAACCCAAAAAAGTCCTCAAGCTTTAAATGATATTAATTTCATGGTGGGGAGACTGGGAGAGTGGGAGTGGAAGCATAAGTTAGTGATGGTTGTGACTTTAAATGATGACGGTTGGAGAATACTTTTTGAAACAAGTGTTCTCCTCGTCTTTAATGAATGAGAATCAAATCAGTTCTTACTAAAAATATTCTTTTTTGCTTATATGTTCTCATCAAATTATAATGTGAATAAACAACATATATAAATGTAGTTCTCATTTAAACTTATTAAGTTAAATTAAATTTAGGTAGATTAAATTTAGGCTTGTATAAATTTATGTGGAAGCTAAGGTAATGATACTACAATTGCTATATCACCAATGAAGTGAAAACATAATTTTTCTTTTTGCTCAAAAACTACAAAAGCTAGTGCATATTGCTTCTTGCTCATAGAGTAGGAGGGAGAATTGTTTATGGAATGATGAAGCTTCTATGTCATGGACTATAGGAGTTGACACCATATCAACTGCAGGATTTATGTGGCTGACGAGGCTAGGGGCAAATGGGATTGTACTACGAACTATGTAAAATGGAGGGCCTTACAATGTGCTCGATGGTCCAGAGAATTCTTGTCTCTTTCATTGGGAACAGAATCTTTAGAATGTGCTAGATGGTCGAGAGAATTCTTGTCTCTTTCATTGGGAACAGAATCTTTAGAAGCACACCAAAAAATTAGTGCTACCTCGGCATAGACAGACACATCTCGACATGTGCGAAGCATGGAGGCTTGCTTGGACACCGGAGTGTGTAGCAAAACAAGCCATCTCTATCAAGGATTGGTGGGAAAAGATAATGTTTTGAAACAAAATATAAAAGATATGAGGTGATGGTTTAATTGGTGGGAAGAAATAATTCTCTATTGAGGAAGTCAACATGAGGTACAATGGCTTTATTTAATTCAGTTTATAGCCTTTAAATACAAGTGGTTTTTTCATAATTGTGTGCTTTGTGATGGATGGTCAGGCCTCTTATAGCCCATGGGAAAGATAAAAAATACCCAACACAAATCTCTTAGAGAGTGTACATGCTAGCTGGTTAACAGGAGAGAAGGCGGTGCAAGAAAAATATCAGTCTTTGATGCCTTTGTTATAGATGTGACTAATTCCTACATGCAATGTGAAAAGTACTTAGGTTTTGAGACCAGTCGCTATATGGGAACATGACCTGATATGGAAACATTATTGCATAGAGTTTTAATGGGAAGGACTCTCACCCCTACTATGGTTTCCAATGTAATGCAAACAACAGAAGTAGGTACACCAAATGTTGTTTGAGCATCGTATCCTTCGTGGAGACAAGGAGACAATTCATAGAAAGAAAAAAGGGAGTATTACAACTAGCGCACACAAGCCAGGGTATGTGATGGAGTCAAAACAGCGCAAGCTTAGAGGAAGACCAAGACAAATTATTTTTGAAGATAGACATGTAAACATGGAATAGGATAATGTGCAACAAATGGATGAAAAGCATAACCATCATGACTAGTCTTCAGAAAGCAACAAAGTAGAAAATATGGATGAGCAAAATCTAATTGATGAGAACGTGCACAAAACTATATGGGAAATAAGAAGAATGCATGTTCATTGCAAGAGTAAATGTTTTGGGGTGATAAATAGGCTAAAGTGTCCTTCCTACATAGAGAGCAGGTCCCCAGGGAGAAGTTACACCCTATTTTTGGTCAGCAAGGGAGTACAACGGAAAAAAAAATATTTCAATGGATGTGGTTTTGCAATCCTGATGTTCAACACATTACCTCAGTTACCTAGGATATGGCCAATTTCCAAGGGGACAAGCATGTCAACTGTTGAAGTGAAATTACTTTAGAAGGCTGGTTTTACTCTACATATGGCTTGTCAATCGCCATTGTTTCAAAGATTTGATCCAAATTATGGAGTTTTGGGCATGTATGGAATTACCCCTCCATCTAGTAAGAGGAGAAAAAATTGGCAACATGGAATATCAAAAGAGGGAGAGAAAAAGATAGCTAGGGTCCTTGAGTTAAATGCAGTACTAATAGAAGAGACATGTGTTATACCAAATGAGCATGTCAAATTTCATCTTCTCATAGAAGAGTACTATGAAGTTCATATCAAAGCAGAGCCTTACTGCACTTGCCTTGATTTCCAAAAGAGAGAAGAGAATAAGAAACCTTTTTTTGTTGTGTAAACATATGTATTTTATCTATTTACGTGTTCTTGGACTACATCAACACCAATACATGAGTATGCATCAGCTGACACTAGAACAACGAGATATTCGTTTTATTCTCGGACAACATCGTCTAATGAAGCTAGCTGAATCATAGGATGTGTACGACCTCAACATTTTGAGTAGCTTTTGATAAACTAAAGGACATTCAATATTTTGATTCTCATTTGTAATTTAATGATATGTATCTCTTTTTGTTCTAGTCTACTTTTTAATGTAGAGCCTTCATAGGAGATTATATCAATGTTTTTTTGCTAAAGGGCATTCAATGTAGGCCTGCATTGGGATTTGATGAAATGTATCTCTCTTTGGTTCAGTTGCTACTTCTAAATCTAGAGAATGACATTTTAGCACAATTTTCATTTACTGAAGGGCATTTTGTGATGTCTAGTTGCTAATTTTTAATGAAAGGGTGATTATTTTTGTGAATAAAAGTTATTTTTAAGTTTAATATTCTTAGTCTTCGAGAATATTCATGCAACAAATTTTTTGTCTCTCCACTAATATGCATGTTATTTTGTTATCTCTCTACTTTTATTCTCCTAGGTACATATTCTCTCTCTATATGTCTTTCTAGTTATCTCTCTACTTGGTACACATCCTCTTTCTAAATGTTTATCTACCACTAATGAAAGGAGGGAGGTTTTTTTGATCATTCAGGGCTTATTTACTAGGTAGAGGAGGGCTTGATGGTGTATGAAGAAAACAAATTTAGTCAGCAAAAGATAATGGTGAAACTTTTTGACAACGTAGACCATGACTAATCCCTCTCTCTTGGTTGTGGTATAGTTCCTCTTAGCTTCATTGAGTTGGTGGGTGGCAAAACTGATGGGGAAATCCATCTTGAGTTCTCCCGTTCATCCTATAGCAGAGGTTGAGAAATCGATGTGGACATGAAAGATGCTGTCTCAATTGGGGGACCTGAGAATTGGACCGCTTTGTTGCCAAGTATTTTTAGCATAGTGTAATCCCGTTAGCATTCTTCAGTCCACTCAAAGACAATGAGGAGTCCATAAAGAGGTCAAGAAATATCAGTGTACATAAAAATGAATGGCCGATAGTAGCCAACGCGTCCCATAAAGCACTAGACACCTTTGAAGTTTGTGGGTGGTGGCAGCTCTAGGATGCGCCGCACTTTGTTGTCACTCACCGGTAGAGATTCCCTGATTGGAGATGATGTGTCCCAAGATTACTCCATGCCCAACCTAAAATTGGCATTTCAATGGGTTTAATGAGATACGGCGGTATAGCCTGTTCTTTTCTAGCACTTTGTGCAAACATGCAAGGTGCTCCTTCCAGGAGGAATTGACACAAAGGTCATCCATGAAGACCTCAAGGAATTTCCAAATATATTCCTTGTAAGCCATACACATAAGATGTTGGAAGGTTCCAGGGGCATGGGTCACCGAAGGGCATGACTCTATATGCATAGGTGCCACATTTCGTGGCAAATGCAGTTTTTTGTTGCTCCTTTGGATCGATCAGCACCACACTTGATTGTAACTAGAGAATTTGTTGAGGAATCCGAAAGCTTCCTTTCCTACTATTCATTCTAGCACATGTTTTGCAAAAGGTAGAGGATACTGATCCTTGATGGTTGCGGCATTGACCTTTTTGAGGTCGATGCACACTCTGACTTTTCTGTTCTTTTTGGGCACTATCACAATTAGTGATACCCATTCCGTATGCTTAATTTCATAGATGAATCCAGTATCAATGAGTCTCTAAATTTCTTTGTGGACCATCTAGGAGTACTTAGGGTTTGGGTAAGCTCGTTGTTTGACCGGCCTGGCTCCATCAACTATTGGAATGGTATGCTAGACTACTTCTGGAGGTACACCTTTCATGTCTTTGTACTTCCAAGTGAAGAAATCTTGGAACTTAGTCCATAGGGTGATAAGCTTGGTCTCTTCTTCTTCTCTTCTTCTTTAGAAAGTCTTCTCCAATAAGTACTGGCCTCGGGTCTTCACCCAAGCCTACTAGGTTTATCTCCTTGACCTTAGCTAGACCATCATAAGAGGCCCCAGGTTTCCCACTGTTAGACCTTTGAGCCGAATCATATTGGACAAATCGGTCGGCCATTTAGAAGGTCTTGAAATGCTTAGGCACCTATCTAGTTTCTTCAGCTTTAGCACTTTATTTGTCCACTAGCATTTTGGCTTCTTTTTCTACAAGTGCTACCTTTTTGTTGCGTGCTTTGCACACTGAGCGGAAAAGCTTTTGTGAGTCTAGATTGGGTTTAGTGGGTTCTGCTGGGCTGTGGGATGGTAGAGTGGACCAAAAGAGAGCTATTGGAAAACTCCTTTTTCCACATTTCATTGAAGTGGTCATGCGCTTCCACAGCTCCCACATACCTGAGCCAATGGGTGTCTGAATCATCTAGGAAGACATATCGTTCATGCCTAGGGAATCCCTCGGGCTTGTGCGTTATATGAGAGTGTGTATGCCCTGCTGGCTTTGCTCTAATTTCCTATTCAAGTTCTTGGGTGGCAACATTGGGTAGGTATGCTAAACTAACCATGTATAGAGATGTAATCTCCTACCGTCCACCGTGGCAAACCTTGTACCAGTTCATCAAGGCAAAATGTCTAGGGTAGAAAGGATATGCATCTAGTTCTTAGAGTCTTTAGGCTCTAGAAGAGTTGCATAGCCCTTGCTCTCCTTTTCATCTTCAAGTTTCTTCTTGCATGTTTAACACAAATGGATTCATGTGGATCACGTAGTTGTGATAGAGTCCTCTGCGAATGGTCTACTACTCATGGGGTGTACCTTCCACATGCCCATATTGATCTTGAATGTAAGATCTTTTCTTCAAATGTATATGTGGTCATTATCCCAATCATGAATCATTTTAGACTCTCTCATAAATGTTCTGCCAAGGATGCAGTCATAAGAGACTGGCTGACGTCATAAGAGACTGGCTGACGTCCAAAATTCATCACCACGAAGGTGTGGCGATAAGTAGTTCCCATGATCTTAATCTTAAGATCCCTAGTAGACGAATGGGTCTAGCTATGGCTTTATCAACAAGTTTAACCAACAAAGTGGTGTCATCCAAGGCACATTCTCCCCATTTTTCCCAGCATTGTCTTGCTCACTCTTGCTCCACCATCCAAGATTGCAATAACTTGGTGGCCATCGACCATCGAAGGTACTCGAATAGTAGGAGTTCTAGTTACCTTTTGGGGTTTATGAGATTCTTCTTCCTTGGATTCATTAGAGCTATCATGCTCCATAGGTTCATGCATGCATGCCCCGAGGCGTCCTTCCATCCAATCCTTCAAATCGTTCCATAGGCTTGGGCTACTTTGAAGCAAAGTGCCGATAGGGATTTGGACTTGAGAAGAGAGTAAGGAAGAGAGACCTATAATGTCTCTTGGAAGGGGGCATATTTCGCGAGGAAGTGGGGCTCCCAAATCACATGTTCCAAGAGCATATATCTATTTAGATGATACCATCAAAGTCCTTGTTGTGAATCAAAGGAAATCTAAACCAGCAATTACAACCTCCTTGGATGGATGAATGGAGCTCCTTGCTCTTCCTTTATTCTTTGGATAAAAGAGCTCCCAACCTATCTTGTTTGTGCTTTAAGAAAGTTGACCTAGCTCATGCCATTTTCCCAATCCTTTAAGATCAGAGATTCCCACACTCCTCATATATACACCACATACACACCCGTATAAAAGAAAGATTCACTTAACACACACAAAGAACTCAACTCTCTTGCCAACACAATCATACATCCAGAAGAACTAGTTGGGGATCAAATAGGGAGAATCTTCATGCTGGAAATCCGGTATTCCCTTTTGCTGCTTGATTGTATGTCTTCACGTACATATGAGCAATCAAAGCGGATCTATCTTGAATATATGCATCGCTTGCCTCAACCCCATCATCTTGTCAAAAGATCAGAAGATGCCTTGTTTTTTTAAAGCTCCTGGCTAGTATAAGCTTCTTAACCATATTGGGCATCAAAACCTTCTGTTTCCCCCAAGAAAACCATACAATACCTCAAACATAATGGCTCAGGTGACCAACACCTTCTTCCCTTTGAAGCCTCAATATGCCTTTGACCAGATTTTGGTTAGATTGCTGCTGACATGGCCGTCACTCTCAGCCCTCAGGATGTTGCAAGCTCATGTTGCTGATTTCTGTCTCAGCACTTGCATATGAAGCCTTGTCAATTGCAGTTGCAGCCTACATACAACCAAGCCTTGTTCGGCCAGCCCCTTTGGTCATCCAGTATACTAGCTCTCTCTCTCTCTCTCTCTCTCTCTCTCTCTCTCTCCTCTCTATCCAAGTCCAGGCTCCCTCACATCATCAAGTGCTCATCAGCATGAGTAGTGTCTCATAGGCTTCTCTCTGTGCAACTGGCTCTGCATAATTGGCTACCATCCACTCCCGTCTGCCACCATCGAGCTGCTCCAAAGTTTTCTTTCCTAGTTCTAGTTGGTCCACTTCCTCGTCCGCCTGCTATTGTAGTCATCCCCATAGGCTGATTACAATTACCACCTCTCTCGGTTCTACACCGAACTGTTACGTCCCCTCCTCACTTTTTTCTTCTCGCTTATCCAAGGTCCTTCTTCCTAGCTCCAAACGGTGCGACCATTCACATGTAATACTTTTGATCTGCCACCTTGCACTTGCCTTTACATACCCTTTGACCAAATCATGGCACCCTCATACAAAGGGTTCACATGCGCACAATAACGAGACTCCAAACGTGCACACCATGGGTGTATGTATCCATGCAATCTAATGATAGTTAAATAATGCACCACAGATGCCTCACATCCAAGGCATTCACATTGGGTAGCATAGCCACATCAATACTCATCAAGTCATAGTAGGTAGGAGTATCCTGCTCATCGACTCTATTGGCATTTCCTTATGCACTTCATCTATTATTTCATCTTCATTCTTCAACCCACTCCAATGCATCATCCAAAATCTCCACCAACAGTTTTTCATCAACTTGTGACTTATCCTCATGCAAGGATTTCTCAAAAACCATACCAAATTGACCTTGTCACCATATCCATGACTTGTCCAAGTCACGCCATCAGAAGCTCTCATGGCTTCTTATCCTCCTCTGGGCTTACTCACGTCCCATCTGCATGCCTCACATATAGCCCAACCTCCCTGGTGGAACACTTTCAAGTGTTTCACAACACTCTTGTGTACTCTAAACAACCCATCCTTTCATCTGGATTAAATGGGAAAGAAGCCACACTAAACCTGATGGCCAAAAGGCACATGTAGCCCTCCCCCTAGATCAAAAACTATATATTCTTGTTGCTCACATGCATACAACCCAAATACTATACTTTCATGATTCCAAAAATCCTTCATGCCTACACACGCATCTCCATCCTCCATGACATCAAACCAAACTCCAGCCAAACAGCTTGAACATTGTCATCCAAATAGCCCAAATCAATAACATGCTACACCCGCTGGTCAACATCCTTAGCTTCTTCATTCCATAATCTAATCACAACATCCAAAAGCTCATTATCCCTTTCACATACTCTAGCATCCACATGGGCATCAAAATGATCAACATCACCTAGATCCATAGATTCTGCGACGACAAAAGCAAGGACGCCCTCCAAGGTGTCATCCAACAAAGCATCTGTTGACCTCAACATACTACCTTATACAAGAGAGGGAGAGAAGAAGAGATTCAAGAAAACATGCCATGAGAGCGAACATGATGGGATGAGCAGTGACAGGTGGCCTGTGGCCACCATGTTGTCAAGGTGGGTGCTTGTGCTTCCAGTTGTGCGATGCTTGGTATTGAGGTAGGGTTGCTGTTGAAATATACAAGTGAATAGGGTGTGTGCGGGAACAAGCCCTTGGCAAGAGGCTGTAAAAGAGAATCTATAAATGTGAGAGAACCTATGAAAAGGTGAGAAGAATCTACTGAGAGAGAATAAAGGGTAGCATGAGAAGATTTAGGAAGTGTGGAGATATTCTGGGAGAGGTGGAGAGAATCAAGCAAAAGAGGTGGAGTGAATCAAGGAGAAATCAGTGGGATTTGATGCTTGGATGTAAACACTATAAATTGAGGCATTGGCCTAATGAGAATTTGCTGGTTTTTTATTATCCATGCCTACATTAAGCTATTAGTTAATTACTCACTAATCACATCTTAATTATCATCTAATCACTTTGTTAATGATGTTGATTCTAGTAGATCTACCATAGCTCATCACATTGCTGTAATTTTAGCATGGTATCAGAGCCTAGCCTAGAATCCATCAAGTTTATGAGCCCATTATCTAGTTAATTAAGATTAGTAGATAATTAGAAAATAATCAATTTTTTAGTTTTTTTCAAGAAGCCTTCTGTACCCCCAGCCAGTGGAGGCGCTTGATCTCCCTCCAATAGCCACAAAATAACTTAGAGAGCACTCATAGGCAATTTAATTACAAATCTAGATAAGCTTATGAGATGGAATGAAATAAAAGTGTAAAAAGTTGGGAGAAATGGCAAGTGGAGTTCTAGCAAGAAGGTCCCACAAATAGCACTTTGCTTGGTCATTTACAATGTGGCACATTTATACACAAGGATTTAAAAAAAAATTATGTTTCTAAATTAGTGGATAAGTCTCATTTGTTCAGATATGGAGCATAACTAGAGTTGTGTACATCGATGATCCGCTTGGAGGATAGGCCTTGCACTTATGTCACTAGTGTGATTGGTGCAAATTACGGTTGATATGGCACCAGTGGGGGTGATAGGTTCTGTGATAGCCTTATTCGGACTACTAAAGTTTGGCATAGTTATAGAATTGGCTCACTAGTTATCGGGTTCACATTATAGAGAACCTTATTATGTTTCAGTTGAGTACTTTTACTTATAGTTTGCACTCTTATCTCTTTCTATTATGTTGTGTTGAGAGAAGAAGAAGATAGAAGCAAATTCAGCCATCCATCTCTCTTGTGTGTGCATGTCTATTCCCTCTTATGTGTGTGTGAAGTAGAAGCTTGAGCTCGCCCCTCTCCCCTAATTTCTTTATATGGTATCAAATCCTAGTTCGTGGGGTGAAGAGCTCAAGAGAGAGACAAGCAAGGAAGCGGTACATGGGTCAGGGTATCTTCATCTCTTTCCCTTTCAATTCCAGGTAGGTCTTATCTCCAAGCACTAATATAGGATGACCCATTTCTGATGCCTGGTAAGTATTGATGGTTTTTGCACCATCAAAATACCTGTCGATATACACGTCAAAATATGACATCGAAATAACCACCGTCAGGCAAGCGTCAAAATAAACGTTGAAAACAACATCAAAATAACAGTCGGAATAAGCGTCGAAATCTAAATTTTTTTAAATTTTTTTTAAGACTTCTTAAAAAAATTGTGTGCAAAAAAGAAAACATTGATAGAAAACAAGTATTTCTTAGTAAATAAAATTTAAATAAGATATTATAGCTCATCATCGACTCTCTCAACCTCAGCTAGATCCATGCCTCCGAATACATCTATTTCTAGAAATACCTCTCCATCTACATCTTCATCAATAGGTGTATCCTCCATATCATCCTCTTCTATTTCAGGCATTAGAGGTGGTTGTGTTGAAAGTTGTTCTTCTTTGAATTTCAGATTAATTGTTGTGTTTGCTTTTGGTTCAAGTGTTAGTAATTGTTGAATTACTATACCTTTTTTTTAATCCTTCTTCTAGTTGTTCAACTGGATCAATATTTGTTTCTTGTGCTTCTTAAGTGGGTTCCTTAACCTCTACTTTATTTGAAATCTCCATATCTTCAAATATTTGTTTAATGCGTGGATCAATTTGGATTACAAACAACCACCTAAGATCTCTCGGGTCCACCTTGAAGACGACTTTCTCACAATGCTCTGGTCTACTTGAACAAATCTTCTCTTATCTCTGCGAATGTTTTCTTGTGGTCCTTGAGTCATACCTTGAACCACTTCACATAAAAAATGAACATAGAAAACTTTCTGAACCCAACCTTGGCAATGTCTTGTATCGTTCCACAGTAATCAAGCATTATGCCAACTTCACTACTTGCACTTGAACAACTTTCTTGCATGAAATTTACTTTGACACTGCAATCAAATGTTGTTTTCTTCTTATCTATTTGCTCCACTTGAAAGTGACAACCGTTGCAGGACCAAAGTGCACCAAATTTGCGATGCTATAAGCAAAAGAAGATAATGAAATTATATCAAGAACAAAAACTTATACAAGACTATGTTTTACAGTTTCTTGTGTACATATAAAAACTCACTTACATGGTAATCACATCATATGCAAGATCCTCCTTCTCGTCACTTATAACCTTGCCACTTTGTTTTGCTTGTTGTATGGTTTGTTGAAGCCATCTACTAGAAGGAAATTTTAGAAGTTGAGCAAGTGAATCTGGGTATGGCAATGCTCTATTTGTTCGACTCTTTCTAAAATTCAAATGATCTTGGTCTCTTTCCCTCTTTTCTATGTTATACCTCTCTCGATCCATTTCTCCATAGCACTTGAGTTGAGGATGAAAAATTTATTAATCTTCTTTCACAATGCCATATCTATTGTTGTCTCAATCCCTTGTCTTTGCAGCTCTTCCCCAATGAGCGGATCATCCCCTTCTTGTTTCCACAATTGTGGCATATCTGGGTCTGACGTACTAAGAAATTTTTTTATGTATACAATGATTGTTAAACAAGCCATCCCATTGTAATGTTTCCCTCAGAGCAAGCTTTTTGACGAAAAAAACCTTTCAGTGTTTTCATAAATCTCTCAAGGGGAAAAACATCCATCGACTGTGAACAACACCTACTATAGCAACCTCACCCACATGAACACGTAGGTGCAATTGAATGGTCAAGGAAAGAATTTATCCGCCATTGTTACTGCTTCAATGGAGTTTAGATGAGCTGCTTTCAATGTATTTCTTCTAATCTCCTTCTTTGATATCCATCTTACCACTGCACTAATCTTGTATATTGTCACTCTTATGTCTTTGCGGAGGAAATCCTTAATGGCTATTGGTAGCGTAAAATATAAGATTTTGTGCCAGTCCATGAGACTTCAAGCCACTAAGCTCTTCATCCTTTGTGAATGCTCCCTTCAAGAAATGCATACAACCATTGGGAGCACGAAACTCACTGATTCACTTCTTTACACGCTGTTTCTCCTCTTTGGTTAAGACCCAAGGTGCTCTAGGAAGAATCACCTTCTGCCCATAAGTGCTGCATGTGATCCACCTCTTATAGATCATCCCTTTGCGCCTTGCTCTCTTTAGCACCTGTGATGGTTTTCTAAGGCATATCAGCTATACTCTTAAAAATGTGCATAGGGTCAAGAAGATCATTGACTAGAAGATCACTCTAGTATGGGAGTAGATGGAAGATGGATAGCCGCTTCATTTCAGGGGGTGAACAATGTGGATCCACTTCCCATGCCCTCCTCCAATCACTTGGATTTAGCATGCCCTCCTCCAATCACTTGGCTTTAGCACACGAGGAGAAATCTCTCCCGCAACTCATGGTTGCTAGGGAGATACTTTTTGTGGCCCTCGTAGATAAACTTCTTCAAAGCTGTTGATCGGGCCTCTAATCTAGGCCCACATATAGGGCATGCATTACAACTAGATATTGAAAGCCCTGCCAAACATGCTAATCATTGTGATGAGATATGCAAATAATACAAAAATACCAAAATCATGAAATTAAATTAGATCAAGAAATCTTTTAATAATTTAATTACCAGAGAACTCTCCATAGCTAGAGAAATTATGCATGGTCCACATAAGTATTCCTCGCACTGTTGTAGTCCTTTCTCCAAACCTCTTAGATGCATCATGAACTTGGATACCATCCCATAACATGCGTAGACGTCCATGTTCTTAATCTTGAACTATCAAAAGGAAAGTAAAAGGTGCCCCTTCTTTATTGCTAACCATGGTGGCAAGTTATAATTCACTAGGAAAATGGGCCATGTACTCCATGATGAACTTCGTAAGCCAAATGGATTGACTCCATCCATTGCTAGTCTGAGATGAATATGACAAGCCTCTTCCCCAAAGTCCACCCACTTCTCTTTGATATGCCTCCATGCTGGAGAATCCACGGCGGGCACACACATAATGTCATCTATGGATCTGGTGTTTTGATGCCAAGTCACTAAAGCTATAATGGATTTGCATCTAAATATTGTTTGAATATGTTGAATGATGGGGAAGTGTCGTAAGACTTTAGCAGGGACCCTTTTTCCTTGTTCATCTTGCCTATATCTCAATGAACCACACTGTGGACACTCGTGAAGAGTGGCATACTCATGCCGAAAGAGAATACAATTATTTAGACAAGCATGGTGTGTGTTATAGTCCATCCCTATGAAGTGCAACATCTATTCTGCTCGTGCACGGTCCGAAGGCATCTCATTGTCTTCTTGATCCTTCAATAACATGTTACATATAACAGAATGAATAGTAAAGGAGAAAGACATTATATTCATGTAAGCATATGAAACATAGAAAGGGAAAGGGGCACATACCCCATAAGTTTTGAAATGCTCATATCAGACCACCCATATATTGATTACAAGTTTAATATAGAGAGGCAAGTGCAGAGAACTCAAACACATGCTCCACAGTAAAGTGGTGGATGAGCAAGCCTACGTAGCTCTTTGTCCTCTCAAGAAGCATGCTCCACACGTCATTTTATGTCTTTTACTTCATGATCATCTACTCCGTAGCTTGTGTCGTGTAGGTCATCTATCATGTCGGCCATGCCATGTTCTAGAACTTAATCCAAGTCCGTAAAATATTTCTCGTGTTCCAATCCCATCGAGGTTGCCTCTGCCCTTTCTCTTTTTCTCTGCTCAGGTTGGATATCCACTGGTTCATTGTTGTCTAGATGAACATTGAGGCCAGTAAGTAGATAATGCAAACTGTGCTCTACTAGAAATATGCCCCATTTTTTAGAATTCTTGCAAATTCTTCGACATCGGGCGACTCGGTATTAGCAACGACTGTATGGGCATAACGTTTTCTCCTCTAAATTGGCAAAACTTGAAAGGTTTATAGCACTCACGGACTCCATGCATAGTGAATGTGAATTTGGGTCCAAATGAGGGGGAGGTGGGGCTTCTTTTATACTTCATGCATGGCCTAATCGGTATATTCTTGTTTTTTATGGAAAGGTGTCGGGTTGCGAAAAAATTCAAAATTTGAATGTGAAAAGGAATAAAAAAAATGAACTTAAGCGACCGTCAAAATAATAATCGATATAACCATCGAAAGATGCATCAAAAATAATATTTATTAACGTGCATTTAGATGCTTTTTTTGATGTGTATTTCGATGGTTGTTTCGATGCCTATTTCGATGGCTATTTTGACAACTATTTCGACACTGGGGTTTTCTAATAGAACTGCGGTGCCTCACTATTTGCATTCTCGAAAACCAATTTTTGCTTACTGTCTTCAAAAAATTGAAGCTTCTCTTCTCTCCCTTCCCTTCAAAATTATGCAAAGAGATTGCTTGTTTCCTTTGCTTTCCCAATCTCTATTAATGGTTTGATTTACTTGTTACTTTGCTTGTTATGTGTATTTACAGGTTTGCCTATCTTTACACAATCTCTTCACTTCCAGGTATGGACCATAAACCCTTGCTTCTTTTGTTATTTTTTTTCTTTTTGTTTTCTTGTATACAAGAGGCCGTGAGATGGGGAGGTGGGTAGATAAAGCATGCTATATAGGCTTCTTTCGTTATATAGAGTTTATACAGGAAGCTCATGCATAGAGCTTGCATAGGCTTCTTGTAAGCTCAATGCATAGGCTTCTTGCAAGCTTGCATGAAGCTTATGCATAGAGCATGTATAGATCTTGCATAGGCTTCTTGCAAGCTTTATACATAGGCTTCTTGCATAAGCCCTTATGGCTTATGGTTTATGCAATAGGCTTAAAGTTTAGGCTTATGCATAGCCTTTATGCATATAATCTTATGCATAAGCCCTTATGCAATAGGCTTATGCATAAGCCTTATGCATAGGCTTATGGATAAGACTTTATGCATTAGCCCTTATGGATAATCCCTTCACCTTAAGCTTCTTGCAAAGAGATTGCTTGTTTCCTTTGCCTTCCAAGATCTATTAATGGTTTGATTTACTTGTTGCTTTGCCTATGTTGTGTGTATTTGTAGGTTTGTTTATCTTTACATAATCTCTTCACTTCAAGGTATGGGCCATAAAGCATGCATAGGCTTCTTTTATAAGCCCTTATGGTTTAGGGTTTAGGCTTATACATAAGCCCTTATGTATAGTCTTTATGCATGCTTTTCATCCAGGAGCACCACCTTTCTACCGGGCGTACCCGCACCTGCGGAAAGATCTTGCCAGGCAGGAGTCACACTTTTTGGTCACCGGCATATGGCTCCCAGGGGAACCAGGGTGGAGTATGCATCTCAGTCAAGCGAGCAGCTTCTATCCGAGGTTGTGGACTCTGGCACTCTGGTCCAGGGTCGAGCGTAGTGGATCATCCTTCGGGTTGGGGAAGACCGCATTGGCTTCCTCAACTTCTACGCCCCTAATGGGGCGACCGGGAGAGCCGAGTTCTGGAGCACCATTAGGCAGTCCCTCCCCTTGGCAGACCACTGGTGCCTAGGAGGTGATTGCAACATGCTGGAGGATGCAGAGGACAGGATGGGGGGCAGCCAGGAGACCATTCATGGGCTGGAGCTCGCTGCTTGGGAGGAACTAGTGCTGTAGGTGAGAGGCCAGGATCCGTGGACTCTCCCGGAGTTTGGCAAGTTGCAGGGGAGTCTATCTTTCTCGCGCTCAGATAGACGGGCCACAGGAGTTAACCTTTCCCGCATCGACAGGTTTTACATTGATGAGTGGGCTTGTGATAGAGGTGGCACTATGGGCATACTTGCAGGCTCCTCGTTTTCAGACCACTTTCCAGTGCTTCTCCAGATCGAGGACCCTACGAGAGGAGAGTGGGGCCAGAGCGTCCGGATTCCAGATTGTCTCATAGAGGAGCCCGAGATTGCGATCAGAGTTGAGCAGGTCTGGCAGGAGCTGCAGTTCAGGAGAGGATCGGCAGCCAGCGATCTTGCCAGTGGCTTGCAGGAGATCAGTTGGATGCTCAGACAGGCTGCCCTAGACCGCCTGGAGGCTTTCAAAGAGCAGGAGAGGAGCCTACGGAGGAGTCTAGCGTCCCTTCAGAGACTCCAGGAGAGGGATCCTACGAGCCCTTGGATCTCAGAGCAGATGGAGTCAGCTCGCACTGAGATCAGATCCATCGAGGAGAGGAGGGTGGAGTTCCGATTCCATGCTCAGGCTTCTTTTTGGACACACACTACAAGGGATCGGGCTCATACCCGCGCTCCTAGCCGCTAAAAATGACTTGTGAAAAAAAGTAGCGGGCCCGTGTATCAGCGCGTGTATCATCGCGGCCACAGACATGCGTGTAAAAGCGCGTGTATAGCACCTCTCAGATGCGCTTATACACGGGTGTGTAGCCGCGTTCTTTTTACAGACGCGTTGATACATGCGGCTATACACGCTTTCTCTTATTTTAGACGCGCTTATACACGGGTGTATAGCACCTCTCAGACGCGCTTATACACGGGTGTGTAGCCGTGTTCTTTTTACAGACGCGTTGATACATGCGGCTATACACGCTTTCTCTTATTTTAGACGCGCTTATACATGGGTGTATAGCCGCGTCCTGTTCAGTTCAGATGTCTCAGACGCATTTATACCTGCGTCTATACACGCGTTTCTTTAATTTAGATGCGCTTATACACGCGTAATTACCAGTTTTGACGCATTAATATACGCGTATTTTACAGAGTATCCGCGTAGATACACGCGAGTTTTAGTAGTTTTTACGCGTTTATACACGCGAACAGAGAGCAAAAAAAAATCCACAGAGTGCTATTTGGTGCCTGAATACTGTTCCAGCATTCCAGCACCCAATAGCACTCTCTGGATTTTTTTTTTTGTGCATTAGACCATCCCATTAGACCATCCACGAAGAACATATGCACGAGGGAGATTAAGACAAGAACGACATGAATGCATACATTGTCAATACACGATTCAAGACAGACATGAATGTAATACTATCGATCAATCAATTCAATATTACTATCAAAATTTCATACATGTATACAAGGGAGTCCATATCTCGAAGTAGCCCATGGCTTGAGTTTACAAAAAAATATATACAATCACATCCTCAATATGGAATGTGATACTATGAGTCTGAGTACTACTCAGACCCAGATGATGACTCGGTGCTCCCTCCATGCTCAGATGAGCTCACATCAGTCGGAATGTCCGATGAGTAGTGCTCACGTCCACCCTCTGCAGCGGCGGCCGGTGGATCATCAGCAGCTTGTGCCTGTTCAAGTAATATATAGTATATAAGTATATATATATGTAATTCAATAAACCAAAACCATTCGTTTAGAATTTTCAAGTACCTGTCGACCGTATGGTCTCATGGCCATCTCAAACTGCGCGTCCGTAATACGTCCCTCGGCTCTGAAGATGGCCCACGTGTCACGTCTGCTATGCCGGCGAGCATACGCAGTATCGTGGGTTGTGGGCTTCCTCCCCGCCGTAACCCGTCGCTGTATCATAATCAACACAATTTGTAAGATTAAAACAATCATAGAATAAATGAATTAAGTAAACAATCAAATAAAGTGGCAAGATACTTACGAACTCTGCCTCCCATGACTCGACGCCGCCAGATCCGAAATGCGAAGATCCAATGGTCTCCATCTGGATCCGTCGTGCCTCCACATGCTGCCTGCTCTTCACGCCACCCTCTGCTAGTTTCTTTGCCTCCTTCCACTCGCGTTTGTGCGCAGTTGGCAGGTTTCTCGGCAGGATAGCCACCCGCAGCTACATTTAGCCGGTCATTGTACGCGAGTTTTTTAAGGTGAGATCTTTTATTACTTAAGATCTCCCTTATTCGCGTCCTTCCCCATACATCCGAGAATGTAGCATGTGGGGGATTGGGGTACCGACTATGTACAGCCGCTATCACTTCCCCAACTAATCGGCTATTTTGATCTTTAAATTTAATAAAATAATTTCTATATGAGTTTGATACTACCCCACGCATGTACTCCATTACCTCCCTCCCCCTCGCATCCATCACTATCCCGCCCCTATCCGTCACATCATAGCAAACCACTCTCTCCATCTCTCTCATCTCCTCCTCTTCCAAACTGTCTCCTCTAACTCTTCTCCCTCTATCTCCTCTCTCACCGCGTGCCCTACTACCTCCCCCACCTCCCCCACCTCCCCCACCAAAGCACCCGCCGCATCCTCCACTCCCACTCTTCCTACTGCTGCGCGGTGGAGTCACGACTGGGGGATTGTCTACGTGACGGTGGCTGTGAGCCCTGACGTGACGGTGGCTCTGAGGGAGCACGTGATGGTGGCTGTGAGGGTGTACGTGTGTGTCTGGGACGAGGTATGTATCCTCGGTGGACGTGGAAGAGGAGAAGCTGCATGCCGTCTCGTCGGACTCGGAGGAATAGACGGCATTGGAGTGCCCTGGGATACTCGCGGTAGGGGTATAGACACCAGGCAAGGAAGGAGGGGGATGTGCATACATATACTCTGTAAGCTCAACCGGACCAGGATGGTGCCCAAAATGATTCAGCATCTCCATCACCCAATTGCTGTACGCAAATGGATCGGATGAAGAACCTGGAATATCCATAAAGAACCTGCAACAAACATCTTCATGTACATCATGGGCTATCTCTTGACTCACATTCAAGTCAGTTGTGTTGCCTGCAAATCATGAATTCTGAAACGCAGTCTCTGCAGAAATGCGTGTATACACCCGTCAAAAAACGCGTGTATACACCCGTCTAGAAACGCGTGTATATCCGCGTAAACAGACTCTGCAGACAGATCACACGCGCTTTTACACGCGTTTCTACACGCGACCTGCGAAATTTTTTTTTCAAAAAGACCGACCCCCGACAAAGACAGAATGTCCTTATAAAAGGACCATTGTCGCCCCTGTCAGGAACATTTACCCAATCGTGTGCAAATAGCATAAACAAAAGGACGGAGACAAACCCAAAGAGCAAAGAGCAAATAGCATAAACAAATCTGACAAGGCACAGGACAAAGTGACTCACCTCTGAAAAAGTGAGTCTTCTCTGCTCCTTCTCTGCTCCCTCCTTCTCCCGTATGTGTGCTCCTTTCTCTGCTCCCTCCTTGCTGTTGGAAGAGGCGAAAATAGGCGAAAAACGCAAACAGTGTTGATTTGTTTGTTCAAAATCTATATTTGGGGAAGGCGGGCTATTTTTAGTTTAAACATACCGCCGCGTTTATATTCGCGTTTATAAACGCATGTATTTTCGCGTGTATGGATTTTAGCTGCGTTTATACACGCGTTTTGCAGAAATTACCTGCGTTAATACACGCGATTTTTAGGAAGTAGCCGCGTTAATACACGCAATTTTTAGGAAATAGCCGCGTCAATACACGCGATTTTTGTGCTTTCATTGAAAACATATTATGATTTTGTGTTTTCTGATTTGTACACAGGATGTCATCAACCTCTTCAAGTAATTCTGGGGAAGATGAGACAATGCGTCATCATAATCGCGATGTGTGGTTGGGACAACGGATCAAATGCATGTGTAATCGATGTCAAGGATGCATTGTACGAGCACGTCGAATTACCATGAATCACATCTCCATGTATGGAGACTGGAATCAAACAGGTTTAGAGGTGAGTAGATGTAAATTGATGGTATTCAAATGAATCATGGTATCCAAATTAAATTAATAGAGTTGTAATATATAAACTCTAATTGAAGCAGGATGCAGTACCACACCCTAACATGGTACCCTACGCGCGACGAGAGCACGTAAAGCGTCGACGAGATGATGCTGGAGCTTCGGGATCTATTGTCAGAGATGAGTGGGAAAGGGATGACAATAGCCCTGCACCCCACGAAGTTGTGGAAGAGGAGGTGCTTGATGATATGGTGCGGAATCTTTTTAAGGATGATCCCAAAGGTATGGACGACGATGATATGGAACAAGAGCATATTTATAAGGCTTCATCGACACCGGTGTTTGAAGGGTGCACATTCTCAGTTTTACGTGCTTCACTTGAACTACTTAATATACAAACAGTTTATGGATGGAGCAATGCAAGTCTTGACGCATTGTTGAAGTAAGCATTCTAACTTACAAATTTGAATTAGTGGTTTAAGGTTTAGGATTTAAGACTAATTATAATTGATGATATTGGATGCAGGCTATTATCAAACATGCTTCCAAAGGAAAATAGGCTACCCACCTCAAGAGACATAGCGAGGCGCTATGTGACATCTCTTGGAGGACTAGATTATGATAAAATACATGCATGCGTCAATGATTGCATTCTGTTTCGTGGGACGCATAAGGAGGCTCTACATTGTCCCACTTGTGGTGAAGCAAGGTACAGAACAGATATGAAGAGTTTTGATGTACCTCGTAAAGTCTTGCGACACTTTCCTATAATTCCTCGCATCAAACACATGTTCAGGTGCAAATCCATAGCAGAGCTCATGTCATGGCATTCCTCACATCGATCGGATGATGGCATGTGGAGAATTCCCGCAGACACTCCTGCTTGGAAGCATATTGAACATGAGTGGCCCAGCTTTAAAACAGAGCCCAGAAACTTGAGACTTGGCCTGGGTATGGATGGAGTGAATCCATTTGGTTTCAAAAGCACCGCATACAGCGTGTGGCCAGTTGTGTTGGTGAATTACAACCTTCCACCATCAATGGCGATCAAGAAGGGACATCTTATGTTATCCCTTCTAATTCCAGGGAAACATAAAGTCAAGCATATGGATGTTTATCTTGAACCACTGATTGATGAGTTGGAGGAACTATGGAGAGGTGTTGCGGTGGTGGACATTAGTAGGCCTCCCTCCTCTTGACACTTCGACTTAAAAGCAGTGTTGATGTGGACAATGCATGACTTTCCAGGATACAGCGATTGTTCTGGTAAGAATTCTAATTACCTCCCTACTCTATTACTATTGGCTATATATATTAATTAGACGGTTTGACTTTATTATTCTAACTTTTATTTATATTTTAACAGGTTTGAAAACATCGGATAAACATGCATGTCCTGTTTGTGGCCCTTCGTTAGTACATGAGTATGCTGACGGTTTGTGTAAGACTATATTCGATAATCATCATCGATTTCTCCCCTCAGATCATCCTAAATATGTTGCTAGTAAGAGTAACATTCCTCCACAAACACTTCGTGCAAAAGATTGGAAGCGTATTTGGGAGTCTACAACTATTCTTCCTCCAGATGGCATGAACAGGTATAGTGATGTTTTTTCAATCTTGTTTAGTGTAGTCTCTAATTGGATTAAAGGTCACATAGAGCAATCCCTTGTGTAGGTACTCCATTTTTTTTTGGCTGCCATATTGGACCCATCTTAAGATCAACCATCTTCTTGATCCCATGCACATCTTCAAGAATGTGGGATCTGGTATTTGGGAACATATTTTTGGTAAACGAGACAATGTTAGCGTACGTGAGGACTTGCGGGTCGCAGGACGTATGCGTCAAGCTTGGCCACGAGATGTGGGTGGGCACGTTCGTCTTCCGCCTGCACCATGGATTATATCAAAGAAAGAGGAGAAGCAGGTAAAGCAGGCCATCACCACTTTGCATACTCCCACTGGATGCATGAGATCATTGAAGGGAGCCTTTACAACCACTAAGAAAAGAGGCGTTGAGCAACTATATGGGTTGAAGTCCCACGATTGGCACAAGATGCTTCAAGTAAGTGTTTTTCAAGTCTTGTACGTACGTTGAAATTAAATTTTGTAATGCCATAAACCATAAATGTGCTCTTATGTGCGCAGTTCATACTACCTACTAGCATCGACCATTGTGCAAATAAGAGTTTGAAAAAATGTATTTATAAGATGGGCGAGCTTGTGAGGTATGTAAAACCCATGCTCAGATCACCCTTCATTATACCTTGCAAAATGAACGTGCATGAGGTATAACGTACTATTTATTTATTTTTCAGATATGTTAGTTCCAAAGCAATTGATCCAGCCACGTTGGATGATGCGCATGTTATGGCAGTGGAGGTGGTTTGTTTGGTAGAGGAGACTTTTCCGCGAACCATTCTCACAAGTCAACTACATCTCATTGTGCATTTAGTGGACGAAATTGCTTTATGTGGTACTGTGCATGCACGCTGGATGTTCTTCCTAGAGCGCTTCATGAAGACCTTAAAAGACTTTGTGAGGCAAAGTGCAAGGCCTGAAGGAAGCATGGCCGAGGGTTGGTTGATACAAGAGTCTCTTGTATATATTTCAGAATTTCTTGGTCAGGTGGACAGCTCTTTGCCACGACTATGGAGCAATGAAGAGGACTTGAGGATGACCTCTATTGTGCCTCAAGGAAAAGGACAGAGTAAAGTAATTGACAGAACATTGATTGATGATCTCAATTTCACTTGTATCCGTAATAGTGATGTGAGGAGATGGGTTACAAGATATGAGGATGCAAAGACAAACAAGCAAGCAGAAAGAGCTCTCTTTCGGAGGCAACATGGCTCTCGGAAGGCGTACCCTAAGTATCTAGCAACACTTCCGAATGATATCCATGTTGATTGGTTGCATGAGGAAATGGAGAGAGCAGAGAGCGACGAGGGGCTGCATATCACGGCGGAAGAATGGGAGTATGCTTGAGGATGCATGTCAAAGGTACATAGAACTAATGTTTTGCATTAGTTGTAAGTGATTTGCTTTTAATATTTATTCACATTGCTTACACAAATATTGCTTCTATTTTGGTCCAGTGCACTATGTTCAATGCTATATGGTGTGAAGGCAAGCATTTTCGAACACAAAGAATTGATGAAAAGAGAAATACACAAGATTGCGGTGTCATTAGTAGCTTTGAGGGAGCTAATGGAAAAATGGATGATTATTGTGGCATAATCCAAGACATATTTAGGCTTGACTTTCGTCGCTTCTTTGTGTATGTTTTGGATGTCAAATGGAAAATGAACGTGGTGGAAAAAGGGCCTGATGCAATGATAAAACGCCATGCAAGTGGATATGTAACTATTGACTCTACAAAGTTCTGGCAAACAAAGAAAGATAGGCTCGTATTGCCACAACAATGTGAGCAGGTATGCATTTTTTTACTAATGTGTTTCATGTACATATATATCTAAGCTCGCGTACCCCTTCACTTTTGATATGCTAATTAATTACTGTACTGTGTGTATTTGAGTAGGTTATCTATCTACCAATGGTGCATGACATCAAATGGTGGTACGTCATCCCTATTGCACCACGTTCCAAAGTGATGTATAATACATTCACTGATATGGAGCATATGGAGGATGTAACAAGCCGCAATGAAGATGATGTCGAACATGCCATTGAAGATGTTGTGATCGATGATCAAGAAATAAGAGATGATCATGATAATGAGGATGAGCATGCCATTTCTCATGATCATGAGAATGACCCTACCATTGAGGATGATGGTGATGTTGATGAGGATGATCAGGACATCGATACCATTATCAATGGAGTACAGAATATCGATAGTGGAATAAATTTAATCGTAGCCTTACCAATTGATCAAATGGATATTGATGTTGATCGTTTGGCAAGGATGGATCTTATTGAAGATGAGATCGAACCCTAACCAATCCGTCACTGTATGTTCTAAATTGATGACATTTGTATCATCTCATATGCATGATTTATTTTTGAATATATTTCATTGTTGTAAATGCACGTAGTGGGATTGTGTAATGATGTATACTGTAAGGTACTATGAGATGGTTTAAGGAAAATAGTTTTTAATTTTGTAAAGGAATTCAGTTTTTCTTCAGTTTTTCTCTGCCATGCGTGTATTAATCCGTGTATAGTGGCGTGTATTTATCCGTGTATAATAGCGAGTATTAATCCGTGAATATTACCGTGTATAGATGCGTGTATTACTGCGTGTATATAAACGCGTTTATACACGCGTTGATAAATGCAAACATACACGCGAACTTAAATGCTAAAATACACGCGCCCGATTCTATTCAAATACAGGCGCGACTATACACGCGTTCGTAATTTATCGCGTGTATGAAACGCGTGTATGGCAGCATTGTGTTGTAGTGACAGGCTGGAGACAGAGTGACTCGAGATTTCTTTGAGGTGACAGGGCCTCGCTTTAGACGAGAGGGTCTCAGGCGTCTTCGGCAGGCTGATGGCCAGGTTGTGGTGGATCCCCCTAGGGTTCGGGCGATAGCCACAGATTTTTACAGGGATCTTCTCTCTGCTGAGCCAGCAGATGACAGGGTGAGAGAGGCTCGGGAGGAAGTCTGGAGCTTCACGAGACCGGTTGTGCCGGCCCATTTGCAGCACTCCCTTCTCTCCCCCTTCTCGGATATGGAACTGGAGGAGGCTCTTCAGGCATTACCGCGGGGCAAATGCCCAGGAGAGGACGGTCTCTCAGTGGCTTTCTTCCAGAGGTACTGGGGCCTCTTACATAGGGGCTTTAGATTGGCAACTGCCTCTAACTCAGATCTTTGCAATCTTGTTCTCTTGTTAGCTAACATGTCTGCCTCATCTTCCTCCTCTCCTTCTTTAATGGTCTCCAACATATGTACATTTCCTAAAGGGGCTTAAGGTGGTACTTGCCCTTGAACTCGCCCCTGATTCCCCTTATTCATTTCTCTATTTCCTACTCCTCCGTTTCCTTTAGGCCTTTGAACCCCTGGGTACACTGTGGAGAAATATGCCCCCTTTTCCCACAATTAAAACACTGAAAGTTCTCCATTCGAATCCTTAATGGTATGTCCCCTCGGGGGGGGGTCACTATATGTAAATCCTCTATATCACGTGCGTTCAAGGCCTATTTAAAAAGTCCCTTATCTGTGAATTTTTTAGTGAATATAATGTATCCTTTCCTATTCAAATCTGTAATTTTTTTTAAAATACAATAAATAATTTCCCTCTGTAAATATATTTATGTAAGTTTTAAATATTTAAAATGTCCTTCTGTTGAACCCACGTGATACTTACATATTTATACGAGTGACCCCCCCGAGTATGTCCCCTTGTGGTCTTCTAACGTGATTCTAAATGCCCTATACAACAAGGTTCAAATTTCTAATTTTCTCTATTAGCCTCTGGATTTCCTAATGCAGTCCTACCTCACTTTTGTCTCCGACCTCTACTACCCTGGGAATCTCAACACAATGACCTCTTTCTACATGAACTTCAACCAGCAATGGCTCAACTACAAGCCCACCAATACCATTTTCATATCTTGCTGACAGTCCTATCTCCCTTTCTTTACATGCTAGCTCCTGCCTCTGCACTCTCTTCTTCCATTGTTCTGTTGCCAACCTGACTTCCTCAACATAGGAATTTGGGTCTTTAAGCTCCACCTTATCCTTTATAAATCCATGCAGCAACCCTTTCTTTAAAAAATGAAGAGGTACCTGATTTGGCCCCAACACGCTTACTATTCTCCTCCAAACTCCTTCAAATCTGTTTACAAAGGCAGCAATTTCCTGTTCCTCTCCTTGGTATAACCTATTGAGCTCCTTCCAAAGCTCCTCTCCTTGGTATAACCTATTGAGCTCCTTCCAAAGCTCCTCTAGACTCTCAGTCCTACCATACTTCCACCTTAGTGAATTCCTCAGATAAAGATAATTTCCCCTCTATTCCTCTATTAGCACATCTTCATACCATTCTCTGGCTGCCCCTTCCAAAAGCAAACCCATCATCCTAGCCTTATACACATCATCATCACTTATGTTATTTCTCAAGGTTGTTAACTCAACCCTTCTTTTAAAAAAAGTGACATCTTCACCTCTCTCACCTCTAAAGACATCATATGTAGAATCAGCCCCATAAATCCTAAATTGATCTACAAGTGATCTCCAACTTGCAAATCAAAGTCATAAGCAAGAGCTTTTTGGTCCTTAGTGGGGGAACCAAAGCATGTGTGGTGGCTCGGTGATGGCCTTTATAACACAACCAACAAACACACAATAGGAATGTGTGTAAGGATTAGAATTTGGGGACACTAGGATCCCAACTCAAAAAAAAGAACCAATCAGCTCAGACTCTAACCTCTGACCCCCAAGAACCTCTGCACCTCGAGCACCTCTACACCTTCAGTCAAACTAGGCTATCACCTCCAACTTTCCTCCATAGTTAGACCAAACCTCCAAGACTTCATATTTTAAACCTAAAAGCCTCACTTGAGCCTAGCCGACAAGTAGTTGACGTAAATCTCTCCCACCTTCCCCAGACAAATCATATACTGAATGTCACACCCAAAACAAACTCTAGCTGATGACCCCATGCTAAAAATTGTCTACCAACATTAGAACACTTCAAAACCTTTCTTCAGAACTTCAGAGCACTCATCGACATTCCTTTGCTGACCTGAATTCACTTCAGCCTCATGGAGAAATGATAGGAAGCCACCTTCGAAATCCTCCTTTTATCTACAGTCCAAGATGAATCCTCTTCGATCCTCTTCAATCCTCTAGCTTCAGCTAACCTTATAGCCACGACTCTAGAACCTTGCCCAACTCTTGGCTGATCCTCTTCTGACCCCCTGTGCGGATAGAAAAACTACCTCATTTGACTGACACAAAAATGAACTGATTTTCACCATAGTTTAGAACATATGTCTACTACAGATTCAAGACAAAAACATGTCCACCTTTCCTTCAAAGTGTCCTCCAATGATAGCAAACCATAAACACTTGATCCTAAACTTCTTAAATCATGTCTGCTCCCTGTTGACACCCTGCTACACTAATCTGCCCTAGTTGCCTGTGAATTGGCTCGGATGCCTAATGTAGAATCTAACCTCAATATTCATCCTCCTTTCTCTCTTATCAGCCTCATGGTCTAACTAGCATCAATCTCTTAGCTCTAGAACCACGCTAAAAATCTTTCTATGCTTTGTGGGGCGGACATTCTGCTCACATTGATCCAACTCATCCTAACTGTTACCAATTGTGCTTTCGGAGACAAAGCCAACCGACACTTTTATGTTCACCGAATCCTCTTAGCCCTCACCAAAGACTCTTTGCTTCCCACAACTGACTTACTATGGATTGATCTAATCTCTGATTGTTGATTGTTGACTCAACTAGAATATGCTATCTTAGCTTTGAGTCCTCTATCACCTCTATCACCTCTAAACCCTCTAAACCCTCAAATTACTCAAAGACAAAACCCTATAGATACTAAACCACCATAGTTGCCGGAGCAGCCCACACCCGTGTTTTTGCAAGTAGCCGGAGCAGTCCATTGCCAAAGCAGCCCACAACGTTTTTACAGCCTTCGGTAGAAGAAGATTGCGGCTGACTCCCGCACAGTTCGACGCCGTCCACGCGTCGCTTGTCCTACTCAGCTGTCGACGACTCGTAGAGTTCAAGTTTAGATTTTTTTTTAAAGAAATCAATTTCTTTATAACCCTTTCAAAGGTTAAAACCTTTGCAACTTAGAGGCTGTTCCTGGGGTGGAGCTTTCAAGTGCCGTTTTGGGGTTCTTCTTATTAAGATTTGAGGGTCTTTTTCAACATCGACTTTCAAATTCCAACATCACACCAACAAATTCACTTCAAGCTAATGTTTGTGATTATTTTCCAAGAGCTTGGATTTGAGTTTGGTTCTTGTGTTCATTCTCTTGCATCGCATTTATAGAGTCCATATGGAATCTAATAATCCTCATGAGTCTCAAAGTCGAGGTTCTAGCCATTTGTTGGACACAAAAACCACAATTGATGATCCCGATGACAAATGATGACCTTCATTTGGTTAGTACTAAATAGTTTAAGGCTCTAGAGTCCCGTGCTTTGGACATTGACGATAAGATACTTCTCTCTCTCCAAGAGTTAAAGAATAATATGCAAGCTTCTACCACCTTAAGTGCTTCAGTGGGAGCGATGTCAATAGCTCCCACCCAAGGGGAAATTCCACATGAATGTCGGTACATCTCACCCTAGAGATGTTGCCGCTATTCTAAAAGATCTGAAACCTCTGACTTTTAGTAGGGAGGAGAAGGAATGCAATAAGGATGCGATCAAAACGTTTTTACAAAAGTGGTAGGATTTACATCAATTACGCCAAACTCCAGAGAAGATACGCGCGCTTGAAGCGAGCTTAACTCTAGGAGGTATTAAAGCATATCAGTTGGTGGAAGTCTGGAACTTGGCCTACTACGTGGGCTGAAAATGTGCTCTCATGAAAGAATTTCTTCATGAGAATGAGATGGATTCTAATTGGGAAGCATGGGACAATTGTGAGATGAGCAATCTCACGTTGACTCTGTACATCTCTAATTATAGAGAAATCATTCTTAAGCTAAAAGGAATGGATGAGTTTCAAAAAATTTGTGGATTTATTCATGGACCTAAGGGACCACATAAATTTTTGAAGCATGAGGATTTTGAGAGAGGTAAAAAAGGAAATTTATGTTTTCACTCCATGGGAAAGGGTCATAGTAAACTATAGTGTTCTAAACTTAAAGAGAATGAGAAGAATCAGGGTGATCAAAGTACAGAAAAGCAAGTACACACTATTCAGGTGCTCCCTCTAGAGACTTCTCGTAAGTTTAAAGAGGGTCAAATTTGCCATGCTGATTCTACTCATGAGTTGGTTCGAGTGTATGGTCACGTTAAGGGGGGTCACAAGATACGAGTTATGATTGATGATAGTGCTATGCACAATTTCTTAAACTATACTTTGGGCAAGAAATTAAAGTTGCTGGAAAGTTCAAGTAACCTTAAGTATGTGGTTTCTTTGATTAACGATTATGGTAAATATGTGTGGGATACAGTAGTTCGAGATGGTAAATATGTGTGGGATACAGTAGTTCGAGATGTCCCATTGGTCATTCAAGGTCATGAGATGCATTTGGATTTTCAGGTTATGCATATCACTCAAGCTGATGTTATTTTAGGTCAAGAGTGGTTATATAACATTGGTCCATCTTTGTCTAGAAGTTATTTACATAATTCTTTTGAGTTTGAAATAGATGGTAAGAAAGTGCATTTGCAAGGTGAACATGATGTATCCTCCTCACCTCTTATATACTCTATGGAACTTAATCAACTTGTAAAAGCTAATGAAGTAGAAGATCTCTTTTTGTGTTACATGATTCTTGATGATGTTTTTTATTTTTTTACATGTGAGAACATAAGTGGTTTAAGTGAGCACAGTGTTTACTTGACTTCTTTTCAACCAAAGCATGTTAACAATAAAAAGGTTAATGAATCCTTAAAACAATTGTTACAACAATAAAATATGTGTTTCCAAATGAATTACCAGAAGGATTACCACCTGTCCGAGATGTTGAGCATCCAATTAACGTAATATGTGGCTCAAAGCTAGTAAGTAAGCCTCCTTATCGATTTAGTTTTAAGGAAGCATAAGAAGTAGAATGACAGTTAATGGAATACCTTAAAAGTGGATTCATTCGACCAAGCACTTTGGCTTGGGCTTCCCCAATTCTATTGGTGGTGAAGAAAAAAGATGGGTCTATGAGACTATGTGTAGACTACCGTGGTTTGAATGCAATCACGATTAAGAATAAGTACCCTTTTCCACGAATAGATGAGTTGTTTGATCAAATCCAAGGGAAAAAGTACTTTACGAAAATCGATTTATGATCTGGATATCATCAAGTGATAATTTGAGAAGCGGATGTCCAAAAGACTGCTTTTTGAACTAAGTTTGGTGAGTATGAGTTTTTAGTCATGCCCTTTGGTTTGACTAATGCTCCAACCACACTCATGATGCTAATGGATAGTGTCTTAAAACCTTATTTAGGAAAATTTGTTATGGTTTTCCTAGACAATATCTTGATCTATAGTCACACCAAGAAAGAAAATCTCAAATACTTACGAGACAAGTATTTGAATTACTCCGGAAGCATTCACTTTATGCCAAAGAGAGCAAATGTGAATTCTTCGTAAAAGAAATCCAATACTTGGGACACATAATCTTGGAAGATAGCATTTGTATGGATCCAGTGAAAGTTGAAGACATATTTAAATGGCCACATTTCACAAACTTAGAAGAATTTAAAAAATTTAAGTTGGTTTGTCTAGATTCTATAGAAAGTATGTTCGAGATTATGCTAAGATAGCTGTTCCGATGACACGATAGCTTAAAGGAAAGGGAAAGACCTTCGTTTTGAGAGATTCCCAGCAAAGAAGTTTTGAAAAAATTAAGGTAGCTATAGCTACGGCTCCCGTTCTAAAAGTGGTCGATCCCGAATCAACCCTTTGTGGTAGAGACGGATGTAAGTAACGATGTAGTAGGCACAATCCTCTTACAAGCTGGAGGGAAGCTTATTTTGCATTTGAAAGGAAAAAGTTGGACAAAGCTCAAAAAAAATATTTAGCTTATGAAAAGGGAGTTTTATGCTATAATTCATGCCTTAAAGAAGTGGAGGCATTATTTATATGGTGCGAGATTTGAGATAGTGTTTGATCATGCTAGTATTAAATGCCTATCTAATCAAAGAGAGTTCAAAGAAGGATGCAAAGCTCAATGGGCAGAATTACTCCAAGAGTTTGACTTTCAACTTAGATATAGAAAAGGATGTTACAATGTGGTAGTAGCTGAATCGTCGAGTCGCAAATTAAGAGTGATTTTCTAGAATCACTTAAGGGGAAGTGCGTTGATGATCTACATTATGTCCATGTGTGGAGTGTCATAGAGAAGAGGGATCCCTTGACTATAAATAAAGATAGCCCTGTTAACAAGACAAACACTTCCACTAGTGATATGTCTTGAGAGATGTCTCAAAGGAGATATGTCACTTATAAATGATGAAATAAATTGTTGGAATAATTTTTCCATCGATAACGGTTACTTAATTTACAAAGGTAGAGTATGTATACCTTCAGACTACAGATATTAGGCGCCATATTTTATATGAATGTCATGATAGTCTGAGTGCTGGTCATCCTGGATTACAGAAGACTTACGCACTAGTTAAGAGACAATTTTATTGGTCTGGCTTAAGTAAAGACGTCCAGGACTATGTCTTAAAATGCCAAAAGGGCCAGGTCAATAAAACAGTCTAAAAGTAGGTGTTTACTAAGTCCACTAGAGATCCCAAACGGCAAGTGCGAGGGTATCTTAATGGACTTTATAGTTGGATTAACTAAAATGAGCAGAGGCCATGATTCGGTTTGGGTGGTTGTTGGATAGGTTGACAAAAATGTGTTAGTTTATTCCGACAAAAATGATAGTGACTACGCCTGAATTAGCACAGCTATTCATTGAGAATATCTCTCTTCTATATGGGTTACCTATCGATATAGTTAGTGATAGAGATACAAATTTTAATAGTCATTTTTGGGATGATGTGTTAAAGAGATTGGACACCATTCTAAGTATGAGTATGGCTGATCATCTACAAAAAGTGATGGTCAAACTGAGAGATTCAACCAAGTCTTGGAAGACATGCTACAAGCATATGTAAGCAAAAAGAAAACCAATTGGGAATAATATTTACCCATATTGGAATTCGCTTATAATGGGATTTAGCCCATTCATGTTGATGTATGGTTTTCAACCAAGAGCCCCAATGGCCGTGTTGGACTCGAGAAACGAAATATACAAAGGGTTGGATATTTTGTTTGTCATCTCGAGGAGATGACAAAAATCGTGAAAGATAATTTTAAGAGAGCACATGATCATCGTATACACATCATCTTTGAAGAAGGTGACAAAGTCTTTTGAACACTCTGAATCTTTGAAAATGGGAAGAAGTCCGAAGTTATCTCCAAGGTACTGTGGTTCATTCACAATACTTAAAAGAGTAGGTAGTGTTGCTTATAAGTTAGCTTTGCCAGAAAGCTTTAAATTTCATCTA